>NW_011346293.1:823669-835728 GCF_000735185.1 Notothenia coriiceps | reverse complement strand
ATCCCCCCGCAGATGGGAATACATTGCAATCAGTTGAAAGCTATTTGCGTCCCTTTATGAAGCTGAAGGAGCCTAGGAGCGTCAAACTGCACGCCACGGGACCCTGACCAAACGTCGCTCCTGGACGATGGAGTGAGAGTGTATTGGTGTGAGAGAGAGAGAGCTGCCTGCACTAACGGACATGCAAGCTGTTTGTTCCACAACAAGCTGGAGGAGAGCTCTCCTCTCAGACTGAGAGGCTCAGGTGAGCTAAAGGACTCTCTGAGTGTTTAGATAGGCCTAGTTAACTTTAGTCTAAGTTATCTCAGTGGGTCTCAAACGGTTTGGTCACAAATTGTTCAAAAGATTATTTCCGCGGCACACCTTCATATGATCATTATCGTTATAAAAAAAACAAGAGAATAAAGGAAAAACAATTATGAAATACTATATGGCAGTAAAACAAGAATAGAGTTTGAAAGGGGAGTGATTTGTAAAATATCCATAAAGACAAAGAACATCTGATTACGGTTGTGTTTTATATGGGTGGTCAGATGTATCCATAGATCTCTTAATGTTGCTCTCAAAGTGCACCAGATTGATGCTTTTAACTTCAATATTTTAAAAATATCTTCCCGGGAGAGCTACACCCCGGACCCCCCTAGAGGAGGTGAGGTCCGCTCCCCACTCTTAAAAAATAGCACTTTACCCCTGCCTATATGCCGTGAGCTGATTATCGAGCCTTCATTGTAAGAGTCGCGGGTGTACTGTGTGTTTGCGTGTGGGGAGTGTTGCAGTAGAACATTCCACTGTAGCGCCCCTGGTGCTCGCGCTTTTGTGCGTGTTCTATAGTGCCCGTAATAGTGTTCACTGGAGTCCAGCACCTCAGCACCCCCACTCAAAATACCTTCCCACGCCTCTGGGGCCCTGCGATCATTTCGGCCACCGACTGACATCCGAGACAATCTGTCGGTGGCCGAACGCAGGGCCCAAACTCAACTCACCATCAGTCCACACATAATTATTAAACCGACCGACAAAGGTTCCAAAATAGACTTCATGGATAGACATCATTACATCACGGAATCACAAAAACAACTCGGCAATCCACTCCACTACAAAGCTATTCCGGACACCATACAACCCCAAACTCAACTCAAATTAAGACCTAAAATACAAACCCTCTACCAACTGTATTACATCTCCGCCAAACAGAGGGACTTCCTCTTCGGACCTGAAACCCACCGCCAATTCTACCAACTACCAAAAATACACAAAGACCCTTCCACCTGGACCATTCCCTTTGAGGTTCCTCCTGGCAGACGAATCGTCTCTGACTGCAGCAGCACTTCTTACAATATCTCCGAGTATATAGAGGACTATTTAGGCCCCCTCTCCACCAAACACCCCAGTTATCTAAAATACACTTACCACTTCCTTGATATCATCAGACCCATGGTTGTTCCCACCTACTCCCATCTGTTCACCACCGACATTGACAGCTTGTAATATCAATACCGACTTAGGCCTCCTTACTGTCACCTCAACCTTCTCCAAATACCCAGACAATAAAAGACCAGACAAACACTTACTTTCCCTACTCTCCCTCTGTCTTAAGAATAACGATTTTATTTTCAATGACCAACACTACCTCCAGATCCACGGAACAGCCATGGGTCAGCGAGTGGGAGCGAGAAGCACTGGCCAAGTGCACCTACTCTCCATCCCTCTACCGCCGCTTCCTAGACGACATCATCGGCATCTGGTCTCACGACATCTCACACTTCCCACAGTTTATAGACACCTTTAACAGCCATCACCCAACCATCAAAGTCAAATACACCATACATGAACATGAAGTAAACTTTTTAGACACCACAGTTTTTTTTCAACCAATAAACACACATAAAAAAATACTCACCAATACTCACTTTAAAATGCACTTTTACACAAATGTAGTTATCATACCAAACACACTTTCAAAGGCCTAATCAAATCCCAAATCATTCGTTTCCACAGCATCTCCTCCAAACTTTCTGACTTCGATAACTCCGTCAGAATTCTCTTCCACAGCCTACAAACTAGAGGCTACTTCAAACGCTTCCTCCGCCATATCAAGGACGCCACCTTGGCCGGTCTCGCCCCCACTCGCTCCCCACCCCGCGGAAATGCACCTCAGGTCACCAATTCGGAACAGTCTCCACTCCCAATGTAAAGCAGGGGGGAGGGGTAATAATTTGTGGAGAGGGAAAGGGTTCTTTTAAATCAGGTAGAGAGCAAAACTGAGTAATCAAGGAGCCAACTACTAAGTTTAAAACACAATAATGTATTCACTAGAACATAAAAACTTTACTAAGAAAACTAAAATCAGAGCTGTCTAAAATATAATCTCAGTAAAAAGATAGTCTAAAACTATTTAAAAATACAATTAAACGCAGTTAAAACAAAACAAAGATTTCAAATGTTAAAAGGGTTGAAAGTCTTTTCAGTCTTTCCAGGGCTGTAAAGTTTAGTGATGGCAGTTTGACACTGAAGCTTCGAACGGAGCTTCAACCCTGGACTTCCTATTCCATAGAAGCAGTGCTTCGAAGCTTGCTTCAAATCATGTGACATATGACGTCCGAAGCAGCAACTGCTTCAAATCACGTGACATGTGACGTCCGAACCAGCAACTGTTTCATTTTCTGAATGAATCAACTCACTGGTTCGCGGTTCAATCACGCGATTCAATGCACTGCCTCGTCTCGATTCTGACAGGTTGAAACAGGTTCAACACTTTATAACCGCTCTAAACAATGCGCAATGCCTGGGTTGTTGTCGTAGTTTGCGTTGTTGCTGTTGAGCTGTTGTTGTTATTTGCATTTTAATTGGATCATTATAGAGCAAGCCAGGACGAAAAATAGGTCGTTCTGGCTCGTGAAACACTACGAAATGTGGAGAAGTTGTGAACAAAAAGACAATGAGTAATATAAAAGCACTTCAATTGTCTAAGGAATAGATAGCCCAGTGCATAGAGCCGGTGGCCGGGATGCGGCGATGTCCTCAGCGCAGCTGGTTCAATGCCCGGAATAGTTAAACTTTTAATCATTACTGGTAAAAGGCCCTCTCCGCCCAAAAACATTTCCAGCACTCTCTAGTCTCTTCTCAATAACCCAATTATCAATCTTTAATTGCAAATAGAACATGATATTCAGTCTTAGTGTGTGTGTGCATCGAATATATTTCAAGCCAAAGATACGTTAAACCCACTGCAGCCTTGCACTTCGCCAGGAGAGGTCGCTGTAACTGAAGCTTCGATAAATGAACCTATTTCCGACACAATTGTCCAAGTGGTTCGATGCTTCATTTTGCCATCATTAGTAACGGTGCTCCGTCGACCCTCTCTTGGACTGCCGGGGTCTCTTAATCCCTTGGTTGCGTGTGCCTCTGCTCCTGCTGCGTTCTGCCTCTGCTGTCTCCTTTAGTTTCTCCCAGTCTCAGTCTGTCCTCTGCTGCTCTTCTCCTTCCATTTATAGGCAGGGCTGTTGGTGCAAATTGGCTTCAGGTGTGGTCACTCATTGTCAGTGGCGTCACCAGGGTATGGCTGGGGTAGGCTACAGCCATACCAAGA
The DNA here is from genome assembly GCF_000735185.1 of Notothenia coriiceps. Taxonomy (NCBI): domain Eukaryota; kingdom Metazoa; phylum Chordata; class Actinopteri; order Perciformes; family Nototheniidae; genus Notothenia; species Notothenia coriiceps. Next base: position 832,139 of record NW_011346293.1, on the reverse strand, counting down.
AATGGCTTAGCCCTACCTTAGCCCGACCATGAAAAAGTATGTTAAAGTAAGCATGTTGAGAACACGGATTGCGAAAATTGGGTCTGCTGCGTGATGCATTACTGATACGTCACGTTCACTGTGAAAATTCCCCAAATTCGCGCCAAGTAAATTGCAGACAGACAGCAGAACTTCTAGGATTAATTGTATATTTCGGATGGATAGATTTGTTCTTAAACGCCCTCGCATTGAGGTACAAGTCGAACAGGTGCCAGAGTCACACGACCCACCTGAAGAGTGAATAGGAGTTTTGAATATATTTTGTAATAATGGGTCATTTGAAAAAGTGTTTTGTATGACAATAGAGACACAGTGTTGTGTGCTGTGTCTGTCTCTCTCTGTTTACCTGTGTCTGTGTGTCTCTCTCTCTCTGTCTCTCTCTCTCCCTCTCCGTGTCAATTCTATATGCCAACTTTTCTTGTTTCTGCCGCTGCGTAGCATGTTGTAACAACGTGGAATTAGCAGAATAGGCTATTGTATTGTTTAACTCACACCTGTTGCTCTCGATGTAATTTAGCTGATAAAAGGAGACTAATAAAAGCCTCACGCGTGGCGTTTCACTGTCAAGGCGCGCGATATAGCGTGTATGTAATTACATTACAAATACTGACTTGAGCCCCACCACTGTATGGGTTAGCCCTACCATAGATTACCCAACAAAAATACTCTGGCGCCGCCACTGCTAGACCGTCATGTCGCCTGTGGTTTACAATCTTAAAGGAAGCATTAAGCCATTTTCATCCTGGTGGGACACAGTGTTTCTTACACTAGCACATGAACAGTAATGATTTAAGTGGATCAGGTTGAGGCTGAGGCGTAATCTGAATGTCCATCTGCTCCAGGTTTCTGCACTCGTTTCCAGAGGCCTCATGGATTAAAAAAGCAGAGAGCCACGAGCTTTGGTGTGGGGGAGTACAAATACAATGTTGTAGATGCTGATTCGTTAGTAGTCCTGGACCGAATAGGACTCAACTGAATTTGCTTTAATTAAATATAGCAAGTAGTTAAACCTGTTAATCCAACTGAGATTAAAGATGTCTACTACAAGAAAGACCTGAGTTTCAACAATTAACATAAAAGCACAGATTAAAGTATTATTTTGAAGTATTTCTACTCAGACCGCCTGGACTTTTTTAGATCTGTATTCATATAACATTTTTGTTTGTTGATTTGGATGTTTGACTTTCACTGTGTAAAAAAAAGTATGTGGAGTCTTTACTTGACCCAACAAACAGGAACAAATCTGATGATGGTGACGTGACCCTTCAACAAAGTAGACCCTCCAGAAAAACGCGGGCTAAATTCCTTGATTATGTGATTAAACATGCGGGGTTTTTATGTGATTTTATGCGGTGAAATTGCGGGAAGTTGCGGAAAGTTGCAAAATATGCAGGGGAAAAGAATAAAAAAAATATATATATTGGGCTTATTTATTCTCTCTCACACACAACCTGCCACTAACGTTAAACCCCTTTACTATTCAATTAAACACATTCAATGTTTATTTATTGTTTTAAAGCAATTGGGCTATTTTAATCTCACACACACCATCCCCCCCACCACACACACACACACTTCTCCGCCTCATTCTGTTTTCATTTACCCGTTCGTTATCTGACCAGCTTCAATCTTGTAGGTTACTCACTTCGTTTCTTGTAGCCCTCGAAAGGGTTTTGGAGGTTGATGCCTCGCTGAACGTGAGTTGAATGGCTTTCTTGTCCGCAGCAGCAGAAAGCATTTTCGAATGTTTGAATGAATCAAAGTGGGTCGCCACCGTCGATTTTCTCTTATGCTCCAACACACAGTTGCACGGGGTGCAGAATAGTTTCCCCCCACTTTTTGCCCGGTCTTTAGTAGAAATGTCGTTGGTAAATGAGCTCTATACAGTGTTGTTTACATTCTGTGATGCGCGAGCTGATGACGTCACGTCAAGACGAGTTAACTTTTTTTTCTTCTCAACTTTGTGTGGAAAATTGCGGGGATTATGCGGCCTTTTGATAAATATGCGGCCTTTTAAAAATCTGCGCCATTTTGCTGATTATGCGGTAAATTCTGCGATCGCAGAATCGCGTTTTTCTGGAGGGTCTAACAAAGGCTGTCTATCTGCACCGTGTGTTTCAGGTACATTCTGTTTCTTTATCTTAATGTTTTGTTGCCCTCTGTTCCCTTACCAGGACTATAAGCCAGAAGAAGATCCTACCCTTTTCCACTCCGCCAAGACGGGCAGAGGACCCCTCGGCCCTGAATGGAAGGTACCTGAGTTCCAGAGAGCAGAACATATACAACACTTACTGCTGGACATCACGATGTTCTCTGTCTCTCCTTGGTAACATTTCAGATGAATGAAATGTGCTTTTTCCTCTTTCTTTCCCCTGCTTCTACAGAATGAGCTGAAGACAGATTGTCCTTACATGTGTGCGTACAAACTGGTCACTGTCAAGTTCAAATGGTGGGGTCTTCAGACCAAAGTGGAAAACTTCATCCACAGGGTAATATATCTTTGCCATATCATGTTTTTCAATGAATAATTGGTGCATAGTCTTTGATAAGATTGAAATGTACCAATGGAGTGTTGTTTCTGTTTTGAACAGCAGAGGGAGACATGGCTTTTTCAGTGTTTCTTAAAATTGGAGAGAGAATTTAACTGAGTAAAGCATGGATCAGTGCAGGGAAGAGATGAGACAGGCAAGGGTAAAGGAACGTTAACCTTGTACAATTATTTAAATAGAAAAACATTTAAGGTCTCCAACACAGACTGAAGGCAGGAAACAGGAGCCCCCACTTCAGTCCGACCTGTCATTTGCCTCTAATCCGCTTTTGGTGTTGTGCAGTTGTTTTACATTTGAACCTTTTTTTTGTCCTTCCACAGCAAGAAAAGCGTATTTTCACCAACTTCCACCGCCAACTGTTCTGCTGGATTGACAGGTGGGTGGGTTTGACCATGGAGGACATCAGGCGGATGGAGGAAGAGACCCAAAAAGAGCTTGAGGAGGTAATTACATCTCCAACTATCCACTGTACTTCTTGAATTTGAAAGCAGGTGAAAATAATGCAGTTAAAGTATTTCAACATTAACTGGAATGCAGTAGGGCTGTACCCGAATATTCGTTCGTTGGAGTACTATTCGGGTTTCAATTTCGTTATTCGTTTTTTCCCCGTTTTTTTTTTCAAATTGAATTTATTGAAATCTCCAATATCAACGTAAGAGCTTGTGCCTCTTCGGGGGGTGCCAACACTTAACCATAAACGTTATCGTTTACTTTCTCCGTCTTTATATGTAGATATTACTTTTCTCTGTTAATGTCCGTCACGTTGTTTCCATAGCAACAACAACTTCCTGTCAACAGCGCTAACTCTCCTTCAAAATAAAAGCATGTCCATAAATAGGAAGCCAAGCCAAATTACACTTAAGACATACACAACGAAAGTAACAAACACAATGCGATATCCTTTTCAATTTCAAAGAACACAAATTGGGTTAGGTATAAAACAACAATACTGTTGAATAACAAAATGAATGCCGTGAATACACCTAAATACACGTGTTGAAGCGGGCCGAATATTCGAATATTCACTGCTGATTACTACCGAATATCTGGAGCCCGAAAAATGGTATTCGTGACAGCCCTAGAATGCAGGATTCAGTTAGACCTTCATTAATATCTGACATGTTTGAAGATATTCTTAATGTCAATGAACTCTCACATCAATCAATTGAAGTTGTGAATGATGTAATGCTACATTGTTCTGTTGGGAGCAGACTGCTGGAGACGACGAGACACACTTAATCTTCCTGATTTAACCCCCTTACTCCTGAATTTCACATTAGATGCGTCAGAAGGGAGATGTGCGAGGCACCTCTGCAACAGACGAGTAGAGGCCCGCTGCTGTAGGTCAAACACTAGAGGCAGGCTGAGTAAGTCTCATCACAGGAGGGTGGTGGCGCTGCATGGATCATTCTCCACCCATTTCCTAATCCTTCTGTCTGGCTTCTGTCTAATCATTTATTTGTGTTTATATTTTCGAGCAAGAGAGCATAGAAATTCAACTAAACAGTTTGTCACCTAAGTTTTCTAACACTTTATACTGATAGAAATACAGATCACAGCGTAACAGACCATTCATCATCTCATAAGGTCAGAGACACAATCCATTTTTCCTAGTATTTCAATAATTTATCAACACATAGTTTAGGTGAAAGTCATTCTCTCCGTACTTTCAAGATGAAACAATTCAGTCTTTATTAGAGGTTCTTTGTGTATCTGCTGTCTAACTGACTTGTTCATCTCTTTTTTTATGTACCGTCCAGTTTGCTTGACGTTTTATAATCCCTGTTATCTTCCCATTCTAATCTTTCTTCATCTCATTCCAGTCATTGTCCTTTTGCCTCAATCACATTGGTCTTTTTCACTCATTTTAACACTCTTGCAGCTTCATCACTTTTTTCAATTTGTTTATCTCCTGATGTTACGTTATGTTTGTTTTTTAAATGTTGGCTGATTTCCCTGCATGTGCATGTCTTATTGCAACCACATTTGACCATCTCTTTCGTCCTTTCACCCAAAGTAAACCCAAACTTCTCTCTCTGTCTCCCAGCTGCGTAAAACAGGTCCGATTCGAGGCACCAGTGCTGCTCATGACGAATGAGGCAAATCAACCAAACCCTGTCATGATGATGTCATCAGAGACACGTCCACCACGATGAGGAAGTGGCCCTGACGTCGCCTCTTTTTTTCCTGTCTCACATGATTCATTGGGGGGTTTGAAAAGATTGGTTAACAGTACTGTACAGATTCTACCCCAATCACAAGCCTCCTGTTCACAACAGAAAACATGGTTTTGCATACATATAAAAAGAAAAAAAAAACTCTTTGCACAGAACGTAAATTGCCTGATATGTAATTGTTAGTTGATTATTACAATGGGCTTTGTTTTTATTCAGGTGTGTACACCGTGACTCAGAAAGTCAAGCCTTTTAAATAATTTAGAATGTTGTTTTTAGGTATACAGGTTCCCACAAAAATTGGTATAAGATGACTTTAGCAGGTATTGGACCATTTATCCCCGACCTACCCTTGTATTATAATTGTCTGTCTCTACTTTAATCCTCGTCTCTCCCCTCAGTATCGTCTATATGCTTGTCCTGGTTAAATTTGTCTAGATCTCCTCCCCTCCATGTCTTACTGAACCCTCTATCTGGCAGTAGTTGGGAATTCTGATGTTTTTCTTTGTTTTTTAGTTTTAATTTCAAGGCGTTTATGGTTCAAAGCAAATTTCATGCATGATGGATAATTCTCTGCTATTGTTTTCCCCACACATGCACACATTTCGAAATGCACACCAGCCCTCCTCCTCCTCCTCCTCAGTCACAAGTGCATGTGTACAACAGCAACTCCTCGCTACACTGTCATTGCATGTGTTTAGTCGCTGCAATGCAGCTGCGCTCAAGTGGATTGTTTGTGTTGATTAGAGAGAGAGTCTGTACAATACACCTGCGTGTTAGTGTGTGCATCTGTGTGCTTGTAAGTGTTATCAGCTGCCTTCGCTCTTAAAGGACTGTCACTCTTGAGATGAATAACGTTCAGATTAATATCCAGGCTTCTGCGTGTTCTCGGCTCACAGCTGAGCTCTCACTCCTCCACCAGCCTGTTGAACCTGCCTCATGCTATCGCTGCATGTCCTTGCTCCTTAGCTAGGGCTTTAACTGGACGGCACCCAAAAGCCTCCGCTAAAACTAAAACAAATGAGGATGAGAGTTTGTGACTGTGTGCACGAATCAAAGTATTTTTTTTTATATATATATCGTTCTCAAACTACAGTTTCCTCTCTCCCCTAACAGAGCAAATCAGGCAGATTGTTTTTGTTTGTTGTGGATTGATGAGCATTTTGCTTGTATAGATTTTATTTTCACAAGTTTGAAAATACTCCAAAAGGTTTGAGGTCAGTCGGATCTTTTCCCATCGGTTAAGGAGGAAATTGCCTCGGAAAAGGTTAAAAACACTTTACTCTTACAGTTTAGATCAGTGTAGGGTTATAGTACGAGCCACGATCATTATACTGTGCTCTTTCCTGCATCACTACGGTTTGGATTGATTCAATCACAGCAAGAGCTCACTTTTGCAGTCTTTAACTTGAGAGTAATGCAGATCCTGTTTGGGCTCTAGGTAAAATATTTGTGATGTTTTTGATCATGATGTAGCTTAGTGCAGATATACAGCTGTGATTGAGACTTTGTTTATTCGATCAGGTATGAGTGTCTAGCCTATCTGTGCGTTGTGTTTGTTGGACAGGTTAACAGAGAGTTATAAGTGTACTTTATAATAGGCCCATTATAGAAATGGACAAACTGTACATACATACACAGACTTGAGTGGATTATTCACAGCTTCTCAGCGGTGTCAGGTCTATCATTCAATACTGCTAACTTAAAGTAAGTTATGATGTTGTCAGAGCAGGTAATGTCAGCTCTGTGGACAGTGTGCAGTGTGTGTAAAGCAAACAGTCTGCGTGTTGTTGCTCACACCATGATTTAACCGTACCTCATCCATGCTTGTGAATGTACAGCTAGGAGACAGAAGTGTCAATGTGCAGGATGTTTCTAAACTGCAGGAAAACTGACTTGTTTCACAGCTGTACAAGCATGACATGGAGCCATTATATCATCAAAAGACAAGGAGAGATTTAAAACAACTTCAGAATTGGATCTGCATGCTCAACACTTTCTTTTCATTTTTTATTCTTTACGTTTTCCTTTCTTTTGTCTCTGTTGTTCTCTGTGTTTGATCAGGACATCAGTGCTTTTGAGAAGCTCTTGAACTGCATTAGACAAGAAGGAAAATCTTTTAAAAGGGTGGCTCTCCTCAGAATCAAACTGGATTTGGCTGGACCTCGGTTTACAAACGAGGAGTGAAAAGCCTCACCGAGTTTGATGATGACGGGAGGCGCCTGGTAGACTAGAATAGGCTGAGTGATGTACAGTTTTGTAGCATTACCAGTGATGCCAGCCAGGGTATGACTGAGGGGAGGGATAGAAGCTTAGGGAAAAAATGGAGTCCAAAATACAGTTTTCTCTATTGTAATCATGAATAAGCACTTGCAAAATCTACTGTTTTTTTTTTTTTTTTTTTTTTTTGTTATGTTTTTGAAAGACAAAGATTCACAATGTACTCAATTTTCTCTTTTCTGAAAAGGCAACATTCAGGGGAATTAGTAGTGAATGTAATACAATTGGTTCCTTTTCTTTTTTGTACAGCTTTCAGGCTGTGACAGAAGGTCTAGACAATGGAACATAACAGAATATCTAATAAATTTGAACAAATAAGAGAATAAATGTGCCGTTTCCTGTTTTTCATGTGAGAACTGTGTAACTTATGGTTATGGAGGACGGAACATGACATAATTATAAAGAAATACAGTAATAAGTAAACCCATACACAAAATAATAAATGCATAAATAAATAAAAGTCGAAAATAAAACAGAACACACGTTATTATATATCTTTAATATATTTCTACATTTACGGTCACATTTATTTATGTATTTCTGGGTCTGTATGCTAATGAGGTGGGCGGTCCTAACCTCAGTCTGAGGTATGATTGGTTACAGGAGTGTGATCATTTCTGACAGATTGGGTTTAGCAGAAGTGGTATGATTTTGTTCTCAGGAGGAGAATTTCAGAGTATTACCCAAAAAGTACACAGTAAAAGTACTTCATTTTATTGTTTTATTGTCAATTCTATATGCCAACTTTTCTTGTTTCTGCCGCTGCGTAGCATGTTGTAACAACGTGGAATTAGCAGAATAGGCTATTGTATTGTTTAACTCACACCTGTTGCTCTCGATGTAATTTAGCTGATAAAAGGAGACTAATAAAAGCCTCACGCGTGGCGTTTCACTGTCAAGGTGTGTGATATAGCGTGTATGTAATTACATTACAAATACTGACTTGAGCCCCACCACTGTATGGGTTAGCCCTACCCAGGGGTGAAAGTGGTTTGAATTTCTTGCAGGTACTATAATGCTACCCCGACCTTCATTGGTTCATATTGTTCTCCTCCCGCCCCCAGCTTCATGCATCCCTGAACACAAACTTCAAATTTGTAATGCCTTTATGGGGTAGAAATTAGAAACACTTGACAATATGTATAGTCAATTATTTATTTTTCAATTGTGCATACAACTTGTGTCAAAACTTAACAGACCATTAGCAAGGCATGTTGAGGGAGGTAAACTACACACTTTTCCACATTTTCCACAGAGGGCTGAAGTAGCTCTCCTCTTCTGTGTACCGGCGAGCCATGCAGCTTGTTGAGTGGGCTGCTCTTCTTCCTTTGCCCAGCCAGGTCTTCACATAAGGCAGTGGATCCCACTGTCTGCATGGTGGTCCCACAGAGCTGATGAAGAGGAGATTTGCTGCATTTTTTGTTGTAA
>NW_011346293.1:808178-822550 GCF_000735185.1 Notothenia coriiceps | reverse complement strand
CCGTTTTCATGTTTGAGCAAATAATTCATCTTCATGTCTATTGAACACATTTGTTTATTAACATTTTCATCCTTCAGACTTATGTTGAAAAGTCGAAATTGTTTCATGTCCGAAACAATTAGTGTGATGTTACACTGAAATTTCGGAAAAAGCACCAACGTACAATACCACGTACTACACGTCGTGGTTCCCGAGCAGAAACTACCAATAACAGTGAATGATTAATTATGTCATTCGTTGTTTTCATAAGACATGAAGGCAATAAGGGTGAGACGTGGTGAGAGAACGTTGTCAGAAGGGTAGTCAGTTTTAAAGCTAAATCGTCCGGAAGAATACCACGTCCAATAAATTAATTAACGACCAAATTTTTCATAACATACCAGTAGTGATATCTGAATTCTAACTTTATTTAACTGCCAAAAAAAGGGTACGTGGTATTAATTTTTTCCCGATTTGTGTCTAGATGACTAGACCACTTTTTTTCTGATTTGGAGAGTTTCCGGTATACTTGCCTACTTGTTGTTACTCTTGGTGTTAACAACTTGTTTTCAACAACAATCACTTGGAGTTGTCGACAGAGTCAGGACCTAGTGGGTTTAGGTTTAACACGTACCGTGTAAACCTTGGTCTTTCGATAACAGAAGAACAACCGAAGGTTTTTGGATGTTAAACGTCAATTAGTGTAAATTGTCGTAACGCCTCCTGGTCTGTAGTTGAAGTGTTTGCTCGTTGCTTTCTGCTAGTGCCATGTCACATTACATTTTCAATGTTAATGAAAATTTTTGTATCTAAATAATCAGAGGAATATTTTCTGTAAGCAACTAGAGTTACCTAAAAATGGAGCCTATTTATTTCGTGTGTTGTTCTAACATTAAATCTTAAAGGAGCACTTTAAAGTGCAGTCACTCATAGTCTATGAAATGTCGGTTGTCTTCACGGGTCCAAAGGTGTGGTGCTTATTCTCGCAGACCTACCTTCGTAGTAAGAGTATCTTTTTCCTTTTCATTTTGTTTGAAATTATCAGGCCTTTTTTATATAAACATGCTTTGGTCATTCGTAGTTAATTAATGTCATTTCAACTCTGCACCAACGTATTTCGACCCAGGCGTACACCGTGTTCGAATGTTAGTCGTTGTGTTTACAAGTAGGGACACTTTTATAACTATACTCGGGCTCCGGGGTCGTTTACAATATTCTTCTTTTTTTCATATAAGGCTTTTTTTTGCACAAAATGGAACTAACTCGTTAAGAAAAGCTATTGAGTTTTGTCCACAATGGATAGCGTTTTCTTTGGTTTTTCCCAACTAAAAAATCGCCGGATTGATGTACTCGTTAATCGACAGTTGTTTTATTGTATTTCGACATTGAATGCCAAACTTAAGTTAAAGTAACCAATTCGGTTCCGGTTTTCCAGTGGTGCACAGTCCGTTATAAAAAGGACCAAGAACTGTTAGTTGAGACGGGACCGGAGAGCTATAGGTTCTGTATCCACTCGAATTAAAAATTTCTTTATTTTTTCTTAGTTTTACATACAATTTGAAGTATTTATTGTCATATGAAAGGGTTCCGTGGGTACTCCACCGACCCAAAGTTCTCTCTTTGTGTTTGGAGAGTTCTTCTATAGTCTCGATGTAAAACGAGTTCTCTGCATGATACATGGTCGACAGAAACCCGTCTACTCAACCAACGTCAAAGGTAGCTACGAACCGCTACAGGAATGAACGTTTCAAACCACTACAAAAGTGTTAACAAGGTGTACTCTGTAGTAGATAGTTCCTCTTTATTTCACTCCGTTTTCGTATCGGTTTTGGTCAAATACATAACTGTTGGATTATGGATGGAACAAACATACTCGGGACAGACGTGTCTCCAAGGTTGACGACTATACAACTTGCATGTCTGGAAAGTCCAAACCCCTACAGGACTTCCTAAAATCCTTTATAGTTACATCAATGGCTCTCTCCGCCTTCTCGGCTTTCACTGCCCGCTCTCTCTCTTCGCCATCTCGCTCGCAAGCGCCACGTATCAATGGTTTATGACTGAAGAGCGTCTACCCAGGTCCTACTGTCAGGACTGTCTTGTTGACCATCGAATACGGCACGAGACGTCGACGACAAGGTTTCAAACGCAAAGACAAACACCCACCAAAGCCCCACTCCACCAACTACTACAAAGACGCCTAGTCTCTTCTCCATACACCACTGCCACGCCGCCCTCACCCATAATTCCCTTCATCCACCACAAACGCCGGCGATATGAACTCTTTTTCGACGAGCGTTCGGACCCGACATAAATCTGGTTCGCGCCTTCCCACCGGACCCGATCCTCGCCAGGAATCGGGGGGGTGAAGCGGGACACCCTAGATACCACAACGGGAGTACCCTTAATAGACTGTTGTGTATCACAAGAACTCCTTGGTCACTCACTACAGGTAGGAGGTAGTCCTGCAACAAATTGTAGACTCAATAAGGTACATCTCTTGGAAAGTCAAAAAAAGCTCGGTGCCGACCGTACCAATGAGTACCCAACTACGCCGGTCAGAAAGCGAAGTACACTTTCGCCATCACTACGACCCTTTTGCCTCAAACGATGACTCACGGTTTGGAGCTCGTTTTAGCTATTTATGACCGTAAACCGTCTACAAGGTACTGTTTTCCTTCTAGACATTGTTAGAGACCGTCCCTGAGACGGGAACTCAACTTGAAGTTTGACATCTGGTGGGTACTCCGTGTCTTAGTGACTGGTCGGGTGGAACTTCCCTCTCCGACTTTTTTGTTTCACATAGTATCATTTACACGTTTAGTTTAGAGATTAGCAAAATACGTTTTGTTACACACTGGAATGGTCTGCGGAGGTCTAAAGCACCTCCATAAGAACCAGTATAGCCGCCTAAAGCACCAAGAAAGTAAGCCGCCGCGAGGGAACTCAGCATAACTGTTCTAGTAGGGGGACTCGGCGCCCACCCCTCTCGCCAATTTAACGGTCGGCCTACGCTCCTCGAACCGCGTGTCCAGCCTCTCTGGCCACATGGTGTGTGTTGTGCATGAAAGAGGAACATATTGTTCATTTTGATAGCTACCTGTTTAGATCTTCATACAGCTGCGTTTTTCATTCTAGAAACCTTTCACAGTCAATACATCCTGGACCGTGGAAAGAGACGACTGGTTTAGAAAAAGAGGTAATAGTATACAATTTGTATCATTTATATTCAACAGAAATGGCAAACCATAACAAAACAACTAAATGCTTTCTGACATGCTATGGTTTCCCCAGGCAACTGTATGGGAATGACTGTGGCATCTTCATGTTGATGGTAGGCTACATTATTGGTCTGATTTAATTCTCTGTTGTTTTTAAGATAATAACATTAAATCATATTTTTTCTTTCATAGTATGCCCTTTACACCATACTAGATGCACCCTGTGATTTCACTATTGTAAATTGATCTGGTCATTTAAAGTAAACTCAAAATCCCATTATGACATTTAATCTGACATACAGTGATAATATATTTCTTTCCTTTTTTAGATTGACATGCCAGCTTTGCGAAAATGGTGGTGTGTCATGCTAATGGAGAATTTCGAATACGGAAGGTGAGACCACTAAAATGTCGACGTTAGATTAACTTTGAAATGGTTAAAAAACACAATGTTATACCTACATAACTTTTCGGCAGTCCCATGGAGCTCCATGGGACCTTATTTCGGAAAAGTTATGCATTGAAGTCAATGGAGAGAGAAAGATTATCTTTCGATCCCGTTTGAATTGTGCCACGAATTACATATGAGGTTTGTCAATTTAAAAGATAATTTTGCAAGTAAAAAAAATAAAAATGTGTCGTAAAACTGTGAAGTAACAAAATGTTTTGTGTGAAACGCTCAATGAACTACATCTCTGGTCTCGCAGACTCACACAACAACACACGTCACCAAGATGGCCGTCACTACTGTCTTGTCAAAAAAAGGATTGACTACCCTCACTAACAACACAATGAAACACGTCCAGAAGAATGTCATGCAAAGCTGCCTGCCTGCCTTCCTTCCTTTGATTCTCTCTGAACTGCCTGATCTTTCTAATGTTTAATGTCAACCATTTGTGCAGATAGCATGAGGTAGAAAAGATCGCCGATGCTAATGTAGCGTTATTGTTAGCATTTCTTCCCCGGGCTTAAATGGTGTATTATAGAATGATCACACCGGTGTGACAGTACTCTTCAAAGGGTTCACGAAATATGACTACTACTCTTACTGTTTAACATTTTGGGTTACTTAATGTTAAGGCTAATACAAATGACAAGGCTAAGGCTGTAATGCTAACTAACGTGCTTGCTACTAGCTAGGTAGCTAACTTGATCCAGCCACTCCTGGTCCTTTCATCACACGGGAAGCGAAAGACCGATCAAGACCCATTGCTGGTATGATAACAACCTGGTACTAAGCACACAGGCATCTTGTTAAAGTTATCTTATTTTAGCTATCTCTTATTTGGTGGAGGAAAGCAATTGTGACATCAGTTATGACATCACTTACGCGACTCTGGGATTTGTAGTCTTTCTAGTTGCGTATTTTTCATACTTATATTTCAACAGTTTTACGACAAACTGTAACTTTTTTGACATGGAAATTATTTTTTAAGATTGACAAACATCATCTGTGGGCGGGGCCGTAATTTTCGCCCGGAATTGACATAGATGTTACTCTCATCGTCGATTTCCAATGGCTTAATGTCATTGTTTGCCTGTCTGGCCATTGAAATCGGGCTCTTTGAAGATCCAAAAATCCAAGGTTTTCTTACATTTCTGACCGGATTGGCAAAAACTTCAGAATTTGTGTTGACCACCATTCAAATGACAGCTTTGTTTTCCACCAAAAGTGGGCGGAGCCGTATTTTTTTCCCGGACGTGAATGATGCCCTTTACCAACTGCAATATATAAATATGAATGCATATGATTTAAGTTATTCTGATTAATCAATCAATAATTATAAACAACTAATATACGTTACATACACTTTAAAGGTGGGGTAGGTAATTTTGGAGAAACCAGCTAGAATTTGAAAATGCAACAAAAAAATGCCACTTCCTTACAGAGCCCCTCCTCCAACACACACGAATGCGCACATGACCAATGAACGAGATAAGTTTGCACAGATGGAAGGCTGTCAGGCAGGTAGGCCATCCAGTTATTTTAGTCGGGCCGGCTAAATGGTTGGTCGTGCTTTTTACAGTACTACGGCTTCCACAGAAGAACATTTTTTATGGATTTTTTGTCAAAGCACTTAAGATATTCATTGCTATCGGGATGTTAAGAGCATTTCATGAAATATAACAAAAAGTGTATCTTGAGACGTTTTCTCAAACTCACCTACCCCACCTTTAAGTAATTTTATATTATTATTATTATAATTTGTATAGTTTGGTGCTAATTTCTTTGCATGGAGAGGATCTTCAGCAGTGATTCATGTTGTATTGTAATAGGCTATATGATGATGTATTATCATCGTTTAAGCCAGTGGTTCCCAAACTTTTTCTGTCAGGCCCCCCCTTTGGAGAAAAAAAAAAGTTGGGGCCCCCCAACACAAGTCAGGCTCAGTGGCGGCGCCAGACATTTTTTTTGGGGGTGCTGTGGGGTAGCTTGACGTTTCATAGAGGGTTTCCCATTAATGTACCGTTCGCTACAGTGGAATTTTCTACTGCAACAATCCCCAAGCATACCTACCCCCAACTGTTACAATGAAGGCTCGATAATCAGCTCACGGCATATAGGTGTAAGCAGGGGTAAAGTGCTATTTTTATAGGTGGTGTGTGGACCTTACATAGGGGCAAGCTCCTCCGGGAAGATTTATTTTTAAATATTGAAGTTAAATGCATCAATCATTTTTCACTTTGAGAGAAAAATGAAGAGATCTATGGATACCTCTCTCAACACCCATTTGAAACAGAACTGTAAACAGATTTCCTTTTTCATAATGGATATTTTACAAATCACCCTTTTAAACTTTATTCTTTTTTTACTGTCATATAGTATTTCATACCTGTTTTTATTTATTCTCTTATTTTTTTATAACTATAGTATAATGATCATATAAACGTGTGCCTCGGAAATAATTGTTTACATTGTGGTGACCAAAACGTTTGAGACCTACTGAGATAACACTGAGAGAGTCCTTTAGCTCAATGAGTCTCTCAGTCTGACAGGAGAGGACTCTCCTCCACTTTTTATTGAAAAAACTCCTTATATCCGTTAGCGTAGCTCGCTAGCACCAGAAGCTAACAACAACGATCTCCGGTACCGTTGCGCTCTCTCTCTCTCGCTCGTGCATGCACACAAAATGGCTCGTTTCACACACACACAGAGCCGAGCTTTAATGAAACACAGAGACCCAGACGTAATAGTACTGTACTGTATCATATTATTTTCGAATCAATAATTTTTCAAATGATGATTCTTTTTTTTTCTTTTTTTTATAACCATTTTTCCTCCTGGTCTCTCGCGCCCCCCCGTCATGCCTCTGCGCAACCACTGGTTTAAGCAACCGAGCAGTAGCCTATCTAAAGTAAATGTAAAGTATCTACCGTTACCAGCTTAATTAAAGCCATGATAACAATAATATAATATATATGATTCTAAAACGGGCCATTCTGCACAATGAATGAGTAGACTGCTTATATAGTTAAATAGTAGTATAGTATAGTAGGCTATAGTAGTAGTTAAATAGTACGAATACCTTTGTTTTTACTTAAGTCACATAATAAAGTAGAATATTTTACAATCAGTGTTAGCAATTTGACCCAACTACAAGAACTGAGTATTTTTATTCTGATAGTTGTACAGATTTATACATACATTTAAACCTGGCTGTGCTCAGAAAACAATGACAGCGAGAGAAATCCTTCGCTCTCTGTGGCAGCGCGCAGTACGCATGCGCCAACATTTACCCAGCAGGTAAACTCCACCATGGCGGCGAGAGGCCATGTGCAGGATCCTAACGACAGGAGACTCAGACCCATATACGGTAAGGACTCAATGGGGAGTTATACAAATACACGTAATTTGATGCTCCAGAAACATCCTTGGGTTGTATACGGGTGTATGTGTATTAAAGTGGAAGGTTTTTGGGTCAGAAGGCAGCAATGCGGCCCCACCAGCTCAGACCACGGACTCTGGTGCTTGCAGCGCCCAATGACAGTGCACCTTACCCGGTCTGAAACCAAGCCCTTGTATGGCAAGAGTCTCCAGTTGAAACCGTTTCCTCCAAGTTAAAGCAGTAGATATACTTGGTGGTGTAAAAACAATGAATGGTGCAGAAATGTCTGTTGTGTGGTTTTGCACATTCTCAAAGTCGAACTCCTTTTTTGCTAACGGTCGCTATTTGACAGCTAGCTAGCATGCTAATATGTCAGCTAGCAGGGTACCCCATAGATATACTGAAACTGTATGTATGTTACAAATAAAAGTTATGATTGTATGCGTGCTATGTGCTTTGTGTTGACAACAAGTTCCGTTGTGATTAGCTGTCTGCGTCCATTCTGAATGTGTAGCTGCTTTGTAGCTATCCAAAACTCAAACGTTTAGCTAGCAGGGCATCAGGTTCATAATAGTAGAAGGACAATGCTTCAAGCTAACTCCGGCTAGCTTGTTAGCATGGAGCTGTCACAGCTCACGGTCCTCTTGCAGAACAGAATGAAAAGGCTGATAAATGACAGGATTAACAGATATTACTGTGTTTTGAGTGTGTGAACAGTGTTGGAAGTATTCAGATATTTTGCTTTTGTGAACGTACTACTATCACACTGAAATACTCTACTGTGAGTATAAACTCTGCATTCAAACCCCTTACCTGCAAAATGTACTTCACGTATTCATTGTGCAACAATCTCCCCCGTCAGTGTTTTTTAGAATATATATAATGTGTTTAGTTTATTTCTGCTGCATTAATGATTATGTTGTATTCCTTCGTGCTGCAGATGTTTAAGGTTGTGCTGGTTTACAATCTTTATATACTGTTGGGTAGTTTAATCTGGATTATATTTATCATATTCTCTAAAAACCAATGTATGTTTGTAGTGTCGTTTTAAAAACCACGCAATTGGACTTTTCATCACAAAGAAAAACCCTTTGGAGTCATATACTTTTATTTAATTCAACTTTAAGCATGTTACTGCACTGTTGTGCAGTTGTGACGTTTTTAACTCCTAACTCTTCAGCTGCAGTGACATTAAAATGTAGTTTGAAAGTTGAAACCCATAAATAAATTAGCTTGTGTCTCTGTATTTATGGCTGGAGCTTCAGGGCTGCTAAGTTTGGCAGTAGAGCATGAACTTATCAACCCTGGATCTAACTGATAAGTCCAAGTTCCTCACATTTATGTAGGCTTTCATCAATTGTTGGTGCTTCTCTGATCACAGTTTGAACACAGAGAATAGACATGACATAATCTCAGTGTGCTGTCTGGCACAGTTAATTTTGGCAGCCAGCTGTCCTGAAGGAGTTGAATTGAGGTGTCTCTGTTTGTGTGTCACATACTTGAACATTCAACAACCATTCAGAAAAGCATTTCAAGTTATGGTGACACTTGATCTTCAGCTAACAATTATTTTTTGTTCATTTTTGCAAAGTCTCTATTGCCCATTGCATTCTTACTTTTGTCTATTTTTTATCATTAATATAATAATGTTGTTTTTTGTATTTTCCCAGATTACCTTGATAATGGCAACAATAAAATGGCTATACAGCAGGCAGATAAACTGCTGAAGAAACACAAGGACCTGCACTGTGCCAAGGTGGGTGACTAAGTAATTCTCACTAGAAGTGTTGAATTGTGGGTTTTTATTTCTACCGTTGGCATTCTTAGTAAGATCGATTGGATGAAGCCTTTCCTTTTTTGTTTTACTTTATCAAGAGTCCTTATTCACCATTTCCCACCATTTTTGACTTGCTGCATACATGCTGCATGCCTGAGCTCTGAAAATGTCACCCAAAAGATTGATTTGAACTCAACATAATGTTTTATGAAGTCTGAAAAGAAAACAATTTGTAGAATATTTTATGTTGTTGTCCTTACAGGTACTAAAGGCTATTGGCCTTCAGAGGACTGGAAAGCAGGATGAGGCTTTTACTTTGGCCCAGGAAGTGGCCACTCTCGAGCCGACTGATGACAACTCGCTACAAGCTCTGACTATTCTGTACAGAGAGATGCATCGTCGTGAGTACACACACAGATACATACACCAATGAAGGCTACTTATAATACTAAAGTGACTGAATTTTGAATATTGTTGTTGTTGTTGTTGTTCACAGCGGAGTTGGTCACCAAGCTGTATGAAGCTGCGGTGAAGAAGGTTCCCCTTAGTGAGGAGTATCACTCTCACCTCTTCATGGCTTACGCTCGCGTGGGAGAGTACAAGAAGATGCAGCAGGTGAGAAAACTCAGGTCCACCCTCTGCATATAAACATGCAAACGCACAGTACTAACAGCTGTGGCTTTTGTGCTTCATTGCTAATTAAAAAGATGGACATATAATCAGAATAATGAAGAGGATGTTGATGACTTCATCTTGGCACTTTACAGGCAGGGATGGCCTTGTATAAAATCGTCCCCAAGAATCCTTATTACTTCTGGTCGGTCATGAGTCTGGTGATGCAGGTACTGGCGGGCTTTTTTTGTTAAACAAAGACACTCTCATTTCCTAAATATTTTCAAAATTCTGAAACTATCATGTTATATGTTGTGTAGGCCATCTCAGCACAGGATGAAAAACTGTCCCAAACCATGTTCCTGCCTCTGGCTGAACGCATGGTGGAGAAAATGGTCAAGGAGGAGAAGATTGAAGCTGAAGCAGAGGTGAGTGAAGGATTGTTATTCCAACATATCTGGCCTTAAAGATGCATTTGAACACTTGTATGTTGGGTCCTCAAATATGTTACAGCACCCACTTTTTCCCATTAATTTACAGATAAAAACACAAAACAGATAATTGTTCCAGAGTTGCTCGTTCTATTTACAATTGTGTCTGGAGGTGTTTGGCGCAGTGGGTTGTGTGTTGGTGCTCAGATCACAGGTTCAAACCCCACTGCATGTCGTTGTGTCCCTGAGACACTTCAACCCAAATTGCTCCTGTGGGGATTGTCCACAGTATTGACTATGTAAGTCGCTTTGGATAAAAGCGTCTAACAAGTAACACGTAATGTAATGTCTGGCTTGTTCTGTGTGCCTTTAGGTCCAGCTGTATTTCATGATCCTGGAGCGCTTGGGAAAGTGTGTGGAGGCTCTCGAAGTCATCCGGGGCCCACTTGGGGGTAGGTGTATGTGCCTCTGTTCTTGTAAAGCCTGAGAGATCATCGTATTTATTTATAAAGACAATGGACACACTCATCTTTATCTCTGTGCGTGTCAGTTACAGTCAGTCCTCAGTGGCAGTCAGTTGGCTTATTTTATTATGACAACAATAGCATTTTCAAAGTAGTACACCAATCATGCAGAGCATTGATCAAATCCAGTTATACACAATGAAAACAATTAATAATCCTAATTAAGTGTTACTTGAACATGTTATTTGAAGTTCGTTAAATGGTGATAATACATCGGATTTAGAGACCAGCTGACCTTTTTTTTTAATTAGTTTTTTCCTCCAACAGAGAAGCTTACCAGTGAGCTGCAAAGTCGAGAAAACAAGTGTATGATGCTCTACCAGAGACTCAAGCGCTGGCCGGAGTGCAACTCGCTGGCCCACAAGCTGCTACTCAAAAAGTGAGAAAAGACTCTACAAGACTTTTCTGTGAACATGAGAGAAACTACTGTTCACTGACAAACATAATTTACAAACCTGTGTTTCTGTTTCTAGTCCTGATGATTGGCAGTTCTACTCCTGCTATTTTGACTCTCTCTTCTACCTGATCGATCAGTCATGGAGTCCTCCAGAAGAAGGAGATCAGTGAGTATAAAGGATTTCTATCTGATGTGTTTTTAATGCAGAGGCCCATTTCGATACGACAGGGTTTTAAAAACATTCTATACATTGGCAAATAACATTTTAATTTATACATTAACTATTGTAAAGCATAAAAGAAAATATGGTGGTCAATGTTGATATTTTGACAGGCCTTTCGAAATAAATCAATGTAGGGGAAACAGTGTAATATTGTCCAGCATTGATCTGTGCCTGTCTGTCTGCAGCTGTCCGGAGGGTCCGGTGCATCACACTGTGACTGAAGTGGTGAGGTTCGTGGTGGACAGGGTTAAAGGGGAGGACGGCAAAGACTCTCGTTCACTCAGGGGACCCTATTTAGCTCGTCTTGAATTAATTCACAGACTGAGAGAAAGGGGCTGTCCTGAAGAAAGCCTGTTAGGTAAAACACATGGACTGTCAAAACAGTATCTCTTTTTTTGAGTTTCACTCTTTCCCGGTTTTTTAGCCCAATGTGACTTTATGTGGCTTTGAACAGGTGAGCCTTTAGAGCTCATGGTGCAGTTCTTTGGGAAGTTTGGAGACAAACCTTGCTGCATCACCGACCTAAAAATATACCTCCATCTGCTCGCTCCTGATCAACACGTGCAGGTGAGTAACAGCAGCATCATGGACATGACACTTGTGAATTTATTGTATGAGTTGTGATGTGAAATGCATCTCTTCTCTCGTCAACCTTTCAGTTCATTAACCTTCTGAGTGAAGCGGTCCCTCTGGGGGAGCAGGGAGAGGAGGGGTTTGCTTTTCCGGACGACACCAAAGCGATGCAGAGGCATTTATGTGTGTGTCAGCTGAGTCGAGCAATCGGGCTGCATCACGCTCTGGACGTGGACGGGAAACTGCGGCTAATCACAGAGCTCAAAGCTCACTATCGCTATGGACTCAAGTTTGGTAAGAACATCACTTTTATTCACTTTTTATACTCGTTTTTTTTATTTTTTCAAACAATCCTTTTGTACATGGACTAAAGAGACATGACTTCTTGTAATTACCAAAAACAGACAGATATACTCAGTGACTGGAAAATGGAAGCTCTTTTTGATTAGCTCAATTGTTCTGGTAACAGCAGTGATTTGTCACCATGGCAGTACATCAGTTCTTGTTCTTTGTTGTTGCGTTCACACAGCATCTGGAGAACTGTGAAGTGTTTGCAAATTATACTGACAGAGAAGAAACAAAGTCAACACGTTGCTTTTTGTTCTTTGCTGTTGAATGACTCTGATGCTTCAATGGATCTCAGTGACGACATATGAAGAGATGGAAAAGAAGTCAGAATGATATCATTTTTCTGTTGATTGACTAACAGTTGCAGCTCTTTTTTTAACACCATTTCTCGTAACTTGCTTGAACCGTGTTTGGCAAAAAGAGCAGATTTACACCTTTTTGAAAAGACATGACCATGCCTGAACTAATCCTCCTAGAAGCCAAAAGCATAATGATTTCCATCCTCAGTAAGCCATTCACATGCAAAGCAAATTTGCATGTACTCTTTTGCATATGGAAAGAGCTGTGAGAAGGATGTTTGTGTCTTTCTGATCAATGAACAAATGGCAGCATTAGCATTGACATGCGATTTTAAACCTTGTTCAAGTTTTATGCAACTCCGATTTAGTTCAACCAGCAACACTCTTTTCAAACATTGTCAGAACATGTGTGTGTTTGTATGATCTCATTTGTGGGAACAAAATCAGTTTTCACTCACTCATATTAGACTTGAATGCCTCTAATAATCAGATACTAACCTCCCACTTGGGACAAAAAGCTGCAATAAGTTTATTGCAGGATGTTGGGTTTGTGTTAGGAATGTTTTAGTTATGGTACAGGAGACTCTCTATCTTTCATTAAACTATTTTAAATATTCTTATGAGCCAAGTACTTGTACAACTTTTTTACCATAAGGTACAATTATTGTATTTGAGAAGATTTTCATACATTTCAAAATCAGGTTTTCCTGTCAACAGTTACTGCCATACAGTAGTTTGTTCTGATTGGTTGATATCTGTGTTTCACAGGGAAGAACGCTGTGAAGACGGAGCTGCAGTTTTCTGATATGTATTGTCTCATGGCAGCTCATGTGTACATTGACTTATGGAAGGAGACAGGTGAGTTTTTCTTTCTCTTCTTCCAGATCTTTTCTCTGTCTCAGTGACATCATCTCTAAACGTGTTACACTCTGTTGTTGCAGGCAATGACAACTATGTGTGGCAGAGTTTGGGTATCCTCCACGAGGGTCTGACTCTCAGCCCCTCCAACGCCCAGTTCAAGCTGCTGCTGCTGCTCGTCTACTGTCAGCTGGGAGCCTTTGAGCCTGTGGTGGACCTTTACTCCAGCCTGGATGCCAAGCATGTACAGCACGACACCATAGGGTCAGTACAAATACACAACTGCATCTGTGCTTGTATTTATCAGGGAGAAAAGGATGACAAAGAGGAATATGCACTTACACTTACCTGTTAGTTTTTTTTGATAGTTAGGAGTGCTAGATAATGATATAAACCAAATGTGTGTGGAGAAAAAAAAAATCTATATCTGTAGACATTTTCATGTTTAGGCGATTATTAATGTAGGTAACTAAACTATTGGGTATTTCTGCCAGTCATTATAAGGGCTTATATATTTGTAATTAAAAAGATGAATGTACATTTGATTAAAACAGTCAACATATTTATTTCTGTAATGTTTCCCATTGTAATATTACAAATATTCCTTTAGAGATATTAGTCAAGGAGTGAATTGATAAATGCATTTAGTAAAACATGATTTGCCAAATGCAGCTTGTTGTTTCATGACTTTACACATAAGTTTATAGAAAAGTGATAAAGTGCTAAAAGAACCATTTTTGGCCAGCTAAGACTGATCTCTTTCCTTTTCTGCGATGTTTGATGATTTAGCAAGAGATTTGCGTACAAAAAAGTATTTTCTTGTTCTCTCTTCCAGGTTTCTGTTAACACGTTATGCCGAGTCATTGGGTCATTTTGCTGCAGCCTCCCAGACCTGTAATTTCTCCCTCAGGTTTTTCCACTCTAACCAGAAAGATGTAAGTCCACCCCTGTTTGTGATTCCTGACTCTTTTAAAGCTGGGGTACATGTTTTCTTATACCTTCTTTGTCTTTTCTTTATCTCTCCTTCCCTCTTTCTTTCTTCCAGACCTCCGAGTACATCATCCAGGCGTATAAATACGGAGCGTTCGAGAAAATCCCAGAGTTCATCGCTCTCAGGAACAGGTTGAACCAATCGCTGCACTTCGCCCAGTGTCGCACTGAGAGGATGCTGCTGGATCTGTTCCTAGAGGCCGATATGTGAGAATATATTGGAACTAGGGCCGGGACTTTAACGCGTTAATTAAGATGAATTAATTACACAAAAATTAACGCGTTAAAAAAATTAACGCATTTTAATCGCACT
>NW_011346293.1:799296-808157 GCF_000735185.1 Notothenia coriiceps | reverse complement strand
AGAGGCCGATATGTGAGAATATATTGGAACTAGGGCCGGGACTTTAACGCGTTAATTAAGATGAATTAATTACACAAAAATTAACGCGTTAAAAAAATTAACGCATTTTAATCGCACTTATTTTTGCACCGCGGAACGTTTCTCACTGGATGAGTTTCAGGCGTACCGATTATACTGGAGCACCAACTAACGTTCATGACTTCAGACAACAACAAACCACAGTGAACAATAGTCAAACATGAACGAAGAAGCTGATGAGACCGCTTTGGTTGGCCCCGTGAATGGGACATTTTGTTTTAAAAAATCGACGGATGGAAGCGTCAATAAGAGCACGGTTGTTCGCAAATTATGCAAAAAGGAATTCGCATATCACCGCAGCACATCAAGCCTCAAGTATCACCTCAATACAAAACATATAGCAGCTAGCGTGGAAGCTAGCGTGGACGTTAGCCCGACTCGGAGTACAAGGACCCACACCCATTTTTAAATCAACTGTTGGTAAATCAACAAAGTCTGTTATGGCCTCTGAAGCAACAGAGAGATGTTTTCTAATAGTCAGGGTTTCCAATGTTCTGAATGTACTTGAAAGTATTGTGTTATACTAAAAAAACAAAGTGTTATAGTTTACAGAAGGTCTACCTACCTATAGGCTACCTGAATCTCTGAAATGTACTATATTCCTAAATATGCTATTGCTACACTTTATGGCCAGTGTACCACCTTGAAAAAAATAAACAATGTTTTGTTGCTTAAGCTTATGTATTCAGTCATTATTCAATGGTATACTAAAATCCATGTGAAAAAAATTGCTTCTCACTGTTCTCAGGTCAAATATTTATGTGATTAAAAATGCGATTAATTTCGATTAATTAATTACAAAGCCTCTAATTAATTAGATTAATTTTTTTAATCGAGTCCCGGCCCTAATTGGAACATCAAGCACTGAGTTACAGCGACTTGTGCAGGAAAGTTCTTCATTTCGATGTTGTCTTGTCTTCCAGTGTGTTGAGTCTGGAGGAGAGCGTGAAGGCCATGTCTTTGTCTCCAGAGGAGGATGACATCCCCTGGGACACCATGAGGGACAACAGAGACCTTACCGTTTTCACCAGCTGGGACCCTAAAGACAGGTATGTTAATATCTTAATGTTTGGGAGAAAATAAGAAGTATCTAAAGTAATTGCACCAATTTAGTTTTAGGTATAGTCTGACTCTTTTGTCGTTGCAAAGTTAGCAGAAAAGGCATTGTTTACATTCTTTATCAGGATGTTAAGAGTACAGGGTCTGCTTCTGCAAAGTCTGCATTACTCCATGCAGGACCTTTGGGGTAAGTCTATGGTAGCCAAGCTAAACGGCAATGGGTTAGTTTCGTGCTTTTTGCAAGTGTCCCAATTTTTTGGAAGCAAAGATTTATTTAAGTTGGCAAAATAGACTATTTTCCAGTCCTAAGCAAACAATGTGCAATACCACAGATGAAGACAGATTGTTAAATGAGACCACATTGATTTATTAACATGTCCATATCACATTACATTAACATTTGTACATGTTTTGTTTTTCAAAGTGCCTTTTTATTTGATTGTGGAATAAAGGTCTTCAACAAAACATTTTCCTCATCGTTTCAACCCGTGTTCCTCGTTCCCTCCACAGAATGTTAACTGAGGAGCACCGGCGTCGCTCTCTAGAGGAAGAGTCAGTGTGGCTCAGGTTGCGCTCTCTAACACTTCGCATCCTCGCCTCCTTGGCCGATCTGGGACACACGCCATCGCAACAAAACTCGGAGAAGGTCAACGAAAACGGAGTGGGAGACAAGGGCTCGATCCTCAGCAGCCTGCTGTCTCAGCTCAACCAGACCCTGCAGACAGCCGCTCAGATAGCAGAGAAACCCACACAGGTACGTGAGAGGTGAAGCAAGGGTTTTAGGAGGCAAAGAAATCTCTCTGATTCACATAGCAACAGCCCTAAGTCTGTCTCATACGTACATTGTTAATAATATTAAGCGAAATATAAGGAACTGAAAAAAGAGGGAGAGGAAAAACGTATCATGTAAGACAACTGTTGTGTTCATCAGTGATTTGACCAACTTTGAAATTAGTAAAGAAAATGTTACACCTGAACTCGCCCCGAATCTTAAGAGTACCACAAACATCAGGACAGACAGCTTGCTCAGTGGCAGCAGGGCACAGGCTAGAACACTGGGGAGGAATAGATTATAAGCATTTTCTTTATCGTTATTTATCCACCAACATTAAGACATCGGCTGCCCTCTTCTATTAGCTCTCCTGGTGGCTGAAACCATTCTTATCTTTGTTCTGTCTCTTTTTAAAACGTTATCCTACCTCGGAGCACAATTCAAGTTACATGTGTCTGTGAATGAACATCTCTGCTTTATCAACCTTTTTGTTGTGGAAGAATGAACATCTTTGCAGTACATTTGGGTTACATAATGTAAGAGTTGCGTGAGTTCAATACTGTAATGTTGTCTTCTTGTACTGCAGTATCCATTCCTGGGCCCCCCCTCCACCCGCCTGGCCGCAGCTCTGTCCACTGGGAGTTGTCAGTGCCAGGCTGCAGCGCTCCAGCTGTCTGTCCACCTGCAGGACCTGGAGACTGCTGGACTTGGTAAGAAGAGATGGCAGTAACATCACGCAGACCAATGCTGGGTTAATGCTTTCATTCTCACGACCCCATTTATTTTCCCTCTCTTAGATGAGTCGTCAGAGCTTCAAACCCAGATCTGTAATGGTTTCAAATCATTAGTAGTTCAACTTCAAGGTGAGTTAGCAGCTGGATTTCTACGTTTTCAGCTCAATAAATTGCAAAGGTGTATTATTTGTCCGTTGTGCTTCATTCTTCTTTCTTTCTTCGCACAGAAATACTGAATAAATGCAAAGGGGATGTATTGGAAATGAAAGACAGCAAATTGAAAACGCAACCCTCCTTATTAGAAAACTTTATCTTCTTTGTTGAGGTGAGACATCTTTTCTTCCACACTTTTTCCTACCTACTCTCTACTGGATCTGATGCATTTCATTTTTCAACATGTTCATTTGTTGTACAGACGGTGTGCATAGTCCTGTGGATGGCTAGTCACTGTGCCAAGATTCTCCGACCACTGAAGACTAGTCTACAGAAGAAAAAGAAGAAGAAAAAGGATACAAGCACTGCTCTGGTACAGGTTCACCTTGAAATCTTCCTCATTAACTAATATGTTAGTAACTCATTATCCTGTAGTTGACTTTAAAAGTGATTCTAAGCTGATGATTTGTGTGTGTTGTAGCCGGCGGTGGTGTGTGGGTTCCAGGAGCTGACAGGAAGCGTGCAGGAGCTGATCACTCAGGCGTTGGACTATATAAAGAACCAAGAGACTGAAATCACGGCCATTAAACTGTCCGGTTTAAGCTTGGAAGGACCCACAGAGGTGAGAGAGCAGACACCAAGGTTTATCTTTTCCTTCTCTCTGGATTTCAATAAACACCATTAAACTTTTTTTTTTTTTTTAAACAAGCCTTCACCGATACAAATGTGCAGTTCCACAAACATTGATATTCACTTGTCTCCTTTAGCTAGTTGTGCAATGCCTTTATAACCTGCGGGTTCTGTAACTCAAGAATTTCCCAATTCAGGGTTTTACAAAATCTACTTGGAAAAGAGACTCGTGAGAGCGTTTTCAATTCAAACAACAATATATCTTCATTCTGTTTTAATGTAATAAAGGGTCAGGGTTAGGAAGACACTGTCCAGTTTGTTAAATTGACTTTTCTATATTTAAAAAACAAAACAATTTTACATTATTATGGTTCCCAGAAATGTATTTTAGCAACCAAATTAAGGGATTATGTAACCTGTGAGTCCGGTGCTTGATAATATTTAATGTCACCTATTATGCAAAATCCACTTGTTCATGTCTTTTTATGTCTGTGTAAAGAGATTCTGAAAGTTTCAGGAAAAAGATTTGCTCACTTTTTGTCGTGATCCATTTTATTTAAAAACCTGTCTGAAAATGAGCTGATCAGATTTTGGCCACTTTATGATGTCATAACGATTTTTTGGCTTGTGTAACCATTAGCCAATCAGCAACCAAGGTAACCCCCCCCCCACCTTATCACCTGAATCTCCTCCTAGAGCACCAATAGGCGCATTCACACAGCAGTACTTTTCCCACAAAGGTTCATCAGAACTTAGTTCATNATCGCACCAAGTAACCCCCCACCTTATCACCTGAATTTCTCCTCATAGAGCACCAATAGCGCATTCACACGGCAGTATTTTCCCACAAAGGTTCATCCAGAACTTAGTTCATGTGAAACTCTTAGTCTCTACATGGAACTAAAGTACGATCGCGTTCCACCACGGAATAAGTCCCTGTGGAAGGAATAGGCAAATGAAAACGCGCTGACGTCACTTCTTCTTTCTTCTTGCTTTGGGTTACTGGCAGGCCGCCAAGCAAACCTTCACGGCGTTACTTGCACCCGAAGTCCCCGCGGAAGTCCCGAGTTGGGGGACTGGGCGGCTTCACAAACTTTGGAGTTTACGGGGCGTGGTTGCAGCATCCGGCCCAGCCATCAGACATAGGGGAACTTTTCTCCCACGAAGTCCCTGCCTTCTAGCAGGACGGAAAAGGGGTAAAAAGTTCTGATTAAACTATTTTAGTTCTGGCTTCTTTTGGGTGTGAACTGCGACATGTTCAGAACTATATCGGAAACCTAAAGTGGGAAAAGTACTGGGCGGTGTGAACGCCGGCTATTGTGTTCTTTTTAACTAAATATCTCTCAGAGTTGCGTTGGGAAGGGGCCTTATTTTTGATCTAAAGTAACAGGCAGGAAACGCACTTTTGAACAGGGCTGAAACAGGAGGGGTTTGGGATGGCTGCAAAGATCTGCTTGGTGTTTCAGCCAAAGACTTCAAGACATGTCTATTGTATAATATCTGAGACTTATAATTATGATGAAAAACAGTATTAATGCGGACCTTTAAAGAGTCTATACCAGAATAAAATGTGTGCCAGAAGCTGCGATAAATGTATTGATCAACAAGGAACATCTCTGATCTTGATGTTTTTCGCCCTTGGCACCTTGAAAGGACATTGGATGTGAAAGTCATGAACAGCTATGTCCTTTGCTTAAATGAAGAAATTTTATTGATGTTATGTCTAGGGTCCCCACAATGAAGCCTGTGGCTCTCTGAATATACCCCAATGTTTGTGTTCAGGAGGAAGTGTGTTTGCGAGGCTGCTAGGGACAAGGTTCAGAGCAGTTACCTGCGATCGCTACAGGAAAGTGGGAGATCTTGCTCCAGAAGAGAGCGGAACTATTAAGAACTCAAGATCCGAACCCATCACACACACCAGAGAAAGAAGACTTACCCCCCACCCTCCCTCCTTCATAGCCCCCCCCCCTACACCACGGTCTCACCAGCTAACATAGGAGTCCCACAACCCACCCGAGCACACAATCGTCTCTGACCTCCTTCCTCTCCTCGCATATTTCTCCACTCATCGTTTGTGAACTCTCAATCTGGATTTTACTTTTCCATTTCTTCAACGCACACATCTCTGGGACATTTGCAACTCTTATAGCACACTAGCTTGTGAGTAAACTCGTGAATTTATACAGCAATTATAAGTGAAAACAAGGAAAAAAGGGTACTTTTTTTTTTTTTTAACAAACATAGAGCAAATTAGGATAAATAAACCGTTTTAGATGAAATAATCTCATTAATTATTGTACATAGTGAAGAGCAACTACCACAACCCTCCTTGACTAAATGAGAATATAAGACACAATAAACCACTATTGTCTGGGTTTGTCAGTTATGTTTCCCTTTGTTTTTCTGGTGAGAACAATCAAAGAAACACACACAGACACTAAGGAGGAAAGTTACTTCAATGAGCTGCTTTCCCATCCGTTTCATCATGAACTAGCAGGCACAATGTTGCATTGAACTGTTGTGCATTATTGAAATATGGACACCTGGTTACCTACAGACGGAAGTTTCCCATTCAAAATATGTTTTTTCTTTCTTTCTTTTTGCTTTGTGTGTTTCTTTAAAGTGGAACCACCTCTGTAGTTACAGTATTATAAAGAGAAATGGTTGGATGAGTTAAATGACATTTTTTAAAAGCCTGAATTGTCTGCCTACTATTGTTGATTTTTTATTTTTGTAATACCAGTAGAAGTTGTGCTTTTAAACATGTCTACTTTGGAATTGGGTTGTTCCAGCACAAACAAAAAATCACACGCCTTTAAGACTGGTCTGGTTAATATTACAAAAGAGGCCACATGCATTTATCTTTATATGAATATTGGTCACTTTATGATTCTCATCATCCAGGATGTATCACTGCAGGCATGGCATATCTAGCTAAATGCAACCACTAGAAGTTAAATATGTACAACCTCTTCATGGATATCCATGATTTAGTGAAAAATGAAAAGTGCAGAAATGAATATAATTAGCTAGAATGCATGTTTCTGGCATTCAGTGTGTGCTGTAGTGCGGTCCAGCCCTGAACATTAAGAGGACTTTGTCCACTTTGACCCACATCGGAAAATACAGATAATAAATATTCAGTCAAGTTGCAGCTCTGTAGAACAGTATAATTGACATAACTTGCATAAATGCAGACGGATGTGTTTGACAGACACATATTGGACCTAATTGTAAATATAAAGTTAAGGCAGCCTTTTTTTTTTTCGGGTGAAGTGTGAAAGGACTTTGGTGTGTTTTTTTTTTAAATCAGCTGCAGAAGATACTAAGATTTCTCTTGTGTTAACATTTGTTGTCATTCCTGTTAAAGACACCCAACACCTTTCCCCCAAAAAAACATTACATCAGCTTCAGCATCTTCTCAGAAAAATAAGCATCTTCTGCTAATATTATTAACCAATGGGAGATAAAGAGAGACATAGTTTACAAATATAACCCAGGAGCACTGACGGTGGACTGCAGGTAGTGCGCAGTTGGATTTCTTTTAGTTTTAGTACTTTATTAAGACATTGGCAGAGTGATGTGATAGAGTGAGTACATGTTGAATCCTCCCCTTCCCGTTAGTGTTGTATCCAAATTCAATCACAAACACGCCTGCTAGTAAATGGCTTTTTTTCTTTTACACTCGAGCCCCATGTGTCTGAATGGATCCGCAACTTGAGAGAAGATGTTTGTAATCGGACTACATGTTGTTGATGAGGTTCTGAAAAATGGTTGACAATCCGGAGTGTCATCTCACCACCCTCTTTTGTTAGAAAATGGAAAACAGAAACACTGGAATGTCAAAGCTTTTTTAATTAAAAAAAGTTAATGTGAGAAATTGCTTGTGCACTGTCTTCATCTCTTTGTATTTGTTTCTTTGGTGTGAACTTTACCAATCCAAATGTTGATGTGAATTGAAATTGTATATATACACAATTAGAAACTTAAATTTAAAATTCATATTTTAGCAATGTACACTGTACATGTCCAGTACACACTCAGTTCCTGCAGGAGGCAGCAACAGATTACGGCTGGTTTTATTTGATACACGAAGAAGAGCAGCATGTTACCAGCTGTGCATAAACAGAAAGAGAAGCGAGCTGAGGTCTTTAGACAGCTACTGCGTATGAGCTAATACAACTAATGTAATGTTTTGCGTTCGGCGAAGGTAAAGGCAGTATAACTAACGTAATGTTCTGACTGGACTCAAAGACGTTTTGTTTTAACTGCATTTAAACGGCTTTGTGTTTAGCTGTTAGCTAATTAGCTTGACAGTCATCTAGCTAGCTGGACGTGTAGCAGGTTTCGCTTGCTAGCTGTCACCGGTTTGTTATTGTTCTTTGTAAAAGTCGCCAATTCTTTTATTACACATGACTGTGTCTATGGTAGTAATCCGTCTGGAAATAGCCGACCAGTCTCCTTCTCCACAAGGTTTCCAGTACTCAGCTGGTGAGTAAAGTGTCTGATAACATAGCTAAACGTTGAAGTCATTGTTTTTGTGTCAAGTTAGCCAGGAAGCTAACAAGCAGTGACAAGAGAGCTTAAACCTAGAGGCTGAATATCATTTACTCAACTGCTAGCTACATCATACTTTAACTTCACTACATTTCACAGGGAAATATTGTTCTTTCAATGGTCAAGAAGCTTTAGATACCTTTCAGATGACCGTTTTTCAATATTTTGCTGTCCATAATATTGCATTTTTTGATCAACTGACGGATGAAATATTTGATCATGGCAATGTTCGGGCATGGAAAGTAAATCAATCAATCAGTTTCTCAAAATACAAGTGCTTTACTGAAATATCTAAATACATATTTTAACACAAACACCAGTAATAGTTTGAATGATGAATATTGAGACACTCAGTTTTCTAGTTGTTCTATTAGAGCTCACAGTAACCCTGTCCTGTTTCTCTTATCTTCAACAGAAGGCATGTCAGAGAAGGAGCTGCAGGAGAAAGCTTTAGGTGTAGCCAAACACACTCTGAGTGGGAAGACGGATCTGGAAAGAGCCGCTGTACTGCACCAGCACATCGGCAGCAGAGCCATGGGGGACATGGTTATAGAAACATTTGAACCCAGTCAAGGTAAGCAGAGTTCTCTTAATCATAACATCTAGCTGGTTCCAGTCATAGTACATTATCGGATTAGAGTCTGTCTTAAACTAGCTATTTGTGGTGAAGGCTGGAAATATATGTTATTCTTTCTATTACCTTCTTTCTCTGCCCCATAGAGCTCCATTGTTGTCTAAATATAATAGACTTGTATAACTTACGTTATAGCATACATTATTACGAAGTTATTACGATGTCAGTGGGGAACGGTTTAACTTATTCTATAACTCCTTTCCTTCTTGAGCGGATTGGTAGGCATCCCCACCGGACGACGCAC
>NW_011346293.1:797524-799251 GCF_000735185.1 Notothenia coriiceps | reverse complement strand
GAGCAAAACGAAGGGGAAAGGCGCCAAGACTAGCAAGAGTCACTACTATGAATTCCCAATACCTTAGACACCTTATAGTCGAACGATTGTTTCGAACAAACACGTCTAGGCTATTCATTATTTCAATAAATATGGATCTCAAAACACGATTCACGCATCTTAAAAAAAGCGAGTCCCGAGTAAATCTGCGAAAACACTCTGAACACAAACAAAACATTTTTACCAAGTATAGGAAGTCAAACGACTCAAAGAAGGGCAATTCAACTCATACTGTTTAAGTAATCAAATAATGTAAAATCTTTACGGGACTCTGTCAAAGTTCTTGCCCCAATTAGATGTAGGAGTAACATTTACTAAAAAATGTTGACTGATTGACAGACCAAAGAGAGGGCATACCTCAGAGTACACAAATCAATTTTGACAATATGACACATTTACTAAACAGGTGTCTGACTCGTCGGTATTACCAAGAGAGGACATACTTGAGAGTTACACTTAACAATTTACAGGGAAATCACATTTTTTATAAAGAATGTCTTGACTCGTCGACATACAAACAGAGGACATACCCAAAATTACACACTTAGATTTACAGGTCGATGTAAATTTTATAGAATGTCTAACTCGTCGAACATACCAAAGAGAGGACAATACTTGAGAGTACACCCAGAAATTTATTCTAGAGCGACATTTGTAAAGAGGTGTCTGACTTGTTCCACAGAGCTTTAGGTAGCCAAACACGATTTTTTTTTGATAATCCATAATTCAATTTTTATGTCAAAAACGGACTTTTCATATTAGCTGCTAATGATAGCTTCCGGAGTGTATGACAGCTTCCTGTTTTGGGTATTCTGGCTACGCGTCACTCTCACTCCTTATTTGGTAACGCGTGTGTATGTGGAACCTCCTTCGATTCCATTTAATGTCAATCATCAAAATCGACCAAGGGGGGTCAGAGATATGTCAAATCAACCCAAATGACCCCAGATATGGGTTTCTTTTGCTAAATCTCTCTTAAAGGTTACATTTCTCTTGTTTTGCAGCAATTTTGATACAGGGTACTTATTATATGTTGTACTTTGGATTCCTAAAGCTTTTAGTCTACCATCCCATCATTCAAGGGTGGTCTTCACTATAAGTAATGTTTTATTTTTGGACGGACACAATAATTAACATTGTTTTACTATGTTCAATCTGAATTTACTTTGAAATAAAAACATCTATATTGATTCTGACTTTTTTACATCCAACTCACAGGTTTATCATTACTTTGAGAAAAAAGATTATTAATTTAACCCTTTTAGAAGGGAAGGTATGAGGTTAGGGGTTAGATAAGGTGCATAGTGAGGGGCTCCCTGGGGACATTCCACAAGATGTGGAACCCCTTCTACAGGTATATACGGGAGCTGGACATGCCCGATGTCTCTGTACAATAGGGTGGTCGACCTGCTGTGTTAAAAAGTGCTATGTTTTTATTTGGCATTTTTGGTATTTTTGTTCCTTTTATACACATTGTTTGATTTGTACTTTTTCATTACGTTATTAATAATGGACTCACAGCCTTTAGTTTTTGATTTGCTGTTTTGTTTGTCCTAACTCAGTCCTTTTTTGTTTAAAAAAAATAATGTTATTCTTGTGCATCCATGCATCCATCCATCCATCCATTGTTTTCAAAATATAAATATAAAAATAATAATGGATTACCATTTTTTATTAGAGCGCTTTTA
>NW_011346293.1:796154-797494 GCF_000735185.1 Notothenia coriiceps | reverse complement strand
CCCACAGGAGCAATGCGGGTAGAGTGGGTAGCCCAAGGACACAATGGCCTGACGCAGTGGGTCGAGGCGGGATTCGAACTGGAGTTCACCAACGCCCCTTGATCTGATGACCAACGCTCTAACCACTGCGCCAAAACCGCCCCAAATATAATAGACTTTGAAGTACATTTGCTTGTGTATCTGTTAACATGTATATTTTTTCTATCTTTTGAATCTATTTTCTCACGTACAAATGTTTAATGTGTAATACATATTGCATTTGCACTGTAAATTAAATATATTTCAATAAAGCAAAGCCTTACTAAAATCGACAACAAAGAGCCCTATAGTATTCAAATAAACATATATATTTGTGAGGTGTTTTTGAAGTTATCTTAAGTAGGGCTCTAAGCTGAGAGCCACGGGCAGGTTAGATAAGTCAGAAAGCATATATAGATATATAGATAAACAGCAGCTTTACCTTTTTAAAAACATGAAATAATGTTTGCAAACCACTGAATCATCACCAGATAAAAGAGGAGGAGAAGACTTCAGTGGTGCAGCGGAGCAGGACAGTGAAGCTAAGGCTGCTCAGGCTGAAGCAGATAGTCCGGAGGGTTCTGAGGCTTCACACGACACTAAGGCGACAGGGGCCACTCCTGACTCCCCCTCCAAACAGCTGCCGGACCAGATTTCCTTCTTCAGCGGCAACCCGTCAGTGGAGATCGTCCACGGTATCATGCACCTCTACAAGACCAAGTGAGTCACACCTGACATCCTTATCATTTAGATAAGATTCAATTAGATTAGAACAAGCACTGGGACAACGAAATGCAGTCCAAAAAGTCTAAATATGTAAAGAGTTTATTCCGTCGCAAGTATACAGGAATCTGAATGCTTGAAAAGTCACGACATCTGATTAACGCATTTACTAAATGACCTTCTTCAAATTCTACGGTAACATCACTTCTATATATAGGTAGAGGGACTCTCTTCCAATGAAACATTATAAAACTAGCAAGCAGCGATTGTGGGGGTGACTTCTGTGTAGCAATGCAGTGGGAGTCACCGACTCAGGAAGGAGACACGGGGAGAGCTGGAGCTTTGATGTCAAACACTGATGGTTTATTTAGGAGCTTCGGCCGGAGAATTCACGAAACAAATCTGGAGTCAGAGGTTCTGACTGCACGGTAGAGTTGCCACGTCAATTCTGAAGAGCCTCTCTCTCTCGATAGACCTTTTAACTAGTTCAGAGAGAGTAATCAACATATTTGGGGGGATAGCCTAAACAGCTGGGAACACTGAATTACTTGCGTCTGACACTTACGGTACGTCCACACAGCAGCTTTGAAAAAATCTTG
>NW_011346293.1:775010-796114 GCF_000735185.1 Notothenia coriiceps | reverse complement strand
GTGTTCAAAGAAGAATGACAACACTGTAGATCACCAACACTATGGTTTATTTTTTATTCACAGGCAAGTCAACGTTGTCGCAGTAAAAGTCCCAAGATAGCTCCTGGTGCAATAAAATGTTCCCTTTCAGTGTTTTACTATTATGTCTGATGTTTCTCTATTAATATTGCTGCTGCATTAATGTGTATGTTGCATCATGTTACTGCTGTAGATGTGTTTCCGAGCCGCTCCGATTACAACGAGAGTTACAACGAGAACGTGACGTCATATTTACACTAGACGGATCCTTTCTAGCCATAACCGCATGAAGTTGCCGTGAAGTTGTTTGCGGCCTGCCAGTAAACCCAAAGCAGAAGAAGAAGAAGTGACGTCAGCGGTTTAATTTGCGTAATTTTATTCTAATCTAATTATCACTCAAAAGGCCTCTTCTTGGGGGTGTTTGTACATTTTGGGCTACTGTAGAAACAAGGTGGTGCAACGTTGTGGATTTACTAAATAGGAACTGCTGCCTATGCATATTAGAAAAGCAAATTGTCAGCATACAAAAATGCACAATACCTAGTTTAAGGTGATTTTACAGTAATGAAAACTTAGTTATGAATATAATGTTGCTTTTCTGTCAATAGTAAAGTAAAGGATCTGAAATCTTCTACCACTGCAAACAATCTGCCTTCCTTTTTCTGTTATCTATCTCAACTCTAACTATTCCATCGAGTCTGACACTAGGACTCACAGACAGATGTTAGTGCTTAGTCATGCTATCAGTTACAGCTGCATAAGATACAGAGCATGGACGCTGCAACAGTTTGCATCATTTCTCAGTTACTT
The DNA here is from genome assembly GCF_000735185.1 of Notothenia coriiceps. Classification (NCBI taxonomy): domain Eukaryota; kingdom Metazoa; phylum Chordata; class Actinopteri; order Perciformes; family Nototheniidae; genus Notothenia; species Notothenia coriiceps. The sequence continues at coordinate 795,286 of NW_011346293.1, read as the reverse complement.
CCTCTTTTCTGACGGGGAACACAAACTTTGTAGAAGAGTAAAATAACAGTGACTAATCGAAATTTAAGGCAAATAATAGCTTATTTCCTGATGTTTTTATACACATGAATTAACCACAATGTAATGGATGATGCAGCTTGAGTTGAAAATGTTTGGTTTTGAAAAGCAGAGTTTCTGATAATATATCCTTATAGATCAGAACTCACTTACCAGTCACCGGTTCTGTCACACGTTTCTTCTTTATCAGACTTATGCATCTTTTGCGTAGAGATGTAACGTGTAATATCAAACAGTTTCCCAGGTACAGAGCTGCTGTTCTCTTTCAAACATGATATTCAAAACAAGTAATAATACTTTGGAGATATTCCTGCAAAAAGAAGGGAGTCCAATCCATTCAGGAAGGTTGCTGGCCTGCACTGTAAAATAACCCCTTCTTGTGCAACTGCACCCAATTGAGGATTGTTTTCTACACTCAGTTTGAAGTTTTGCAATCTTAAAATCTTTTATTACATCTGCATTGACATAAAGTTGCTGTGGCCGCATTCTGAGTCTCCAAATAATTCACATACTTCCACTCCCTATTTATTTCACAATCTGTTGGCAAATAAATAAATGATAGACAAATGTGAGGTCGTGATGGTTTCAAACTACTCTTGGTTTAGCATGTAGTGTAAGTTACAGAGAAAAGGGAACTACCAGTTACACACCCTGAGGGACACAATGTGCCATATGCAACCGCTGTAGCAGTCAAACTGGAAAATGTATATATATTCCTTCCGTAGCAAATAGGGAAAAACAGCTCCAATCCCAAAGAAAAGGAGTGAATGTGTCAAATATTATTGTTGGCACAGAGCAGCATCATTTCTGGTAAACGTATCAAACTCCTGTGTCCAAGCCCCTTTACTTCAGAACAAAAGAATTCAGCAAACTCACAGAGGAGAGAGAGTATCAGTTTCAGTATCTGCTGTCCTTTCACATGCATGGACCTGAGAGGACCGGCTGCATACCAAACATTTTAGGAGGTTTGCTGGGTAAAAAATAAATGTTTCTTGTGAGCTTATACTTCCCCCAGCCCTGTGTGAGTTATGGCTGCAAAAGGGTGCAGGTACTTAAAGCTGAAACACATACACACAAAGAGACACGTTTTAAAGTGAGTTTTTGTGTGGGGTCACACTGAACAGAGACAGGTCCTGAATTACACTCTGCTGCACACACATACTTATCATGCAAAGCACAAAGAAGGGAAATGAGAGGAAAATAAGGAGTTGAAGTGAAAACATTCAAGAAACAGGAATTGTCTTACCTTCAAATGTAGGTCAAATGTTCCTCCAGAGAGATCAGCGCAGGTTTAGTCCATAGCTTGGGAATGGAGAAGCAGAGAGCCAACAGCCATACTCAGGAAGAGCCCTCCTATCTGTCTGTCATACCTTCACACACTGCCAGCTCCTCCTTTTTCTTCCCCTTTTATTCTCATTTCTCCACTTTCTGCTCTGACATGTTACATCCCCATTGGTTCGTTAAACAGCTATAAACCTTCACTACTGTATGTGCCTTTTCAAACAGCTAACAGTGCTTTCTTGCTTTAAATGATATTACATGTGGGAATCAAATTCTTATTTCAAAATCCAAGCCTAAACTTTATTAATCAGACACTAGTCCATTTCCAAGATCTGGTGTTAAAAGTAGATACTTCTATCATCTGTGCAAATACCACATGTAACGGGCTGCTTGCATGCTTAATGGTTATGTTGTGGTTCTTCTGTCTGTTTTATGTGTTAAACAGGAAATGTGAATAATGATAACTTCCTCATCTCTATCTGCACTTTCTATTCATTCAGTTGTGGAAAGTCACTAAGTACATCTACTCAATCGAGTCACATTTGAAGTTACTTGAAGTTTATTTGAGTACTTAATACTCGTCCACAAACTACTTTACATTTCAGAGGGGGGAAAGGTGTTGGGGTAGAATTGTATGGCTACTTATATAATATCACCAACGCTGTATGAATGATGAAATCCAAGTAAATACATTGGAACATCGGCAGCTACAAATTCAAAAATGCCAGAAGTGAAGAATAATGGGTCAAAAAATAGATTTTTAACATCAAAAGCTAGTTTTTGCAAAATTGTGCACAAGATTTCAAGTGTCGCTTGTAGACCTGCTGTTTTGACCAATTTCTTCAGTCACTACTTATACAAATATTTGTTTCTTCCAGCTTCTCAAATGTGAAGATTTGTTGTTCTAAGTAAATGGGTTCCAAGACAAAACAAGCAATTTAAATAATGTCAGTTTTGATCATTTTGTAACAAAAAGATGAATCAATAATGGAGAGTGAATGAGAGCTGTACTGCTGTTGGAGCGGGAGCACAGACTTTGTAAGGCCGTTCTTTGGATCAAACTATAGAACCAACAGGAGTGGCAGCTTTTTGCATACTGTATATCATTTGCCTACGAATACATGTGTACAAATAAAGCTTGGCGCCAGCTACAAAGAAAACCAGGCGTTCTAGCATTTGGTTTGAACTCTGACATTCATAAAAGCTGACTGTAATTTGGAGATGAGAAATGCTCAGACAAAGCTCGAGTGTGAGGATGATTGTACAGAAGGTGTGAAAAAGGGAGCTGCAGAAGGAAGCTCGTGAAGTCTGAGCAGTAATCATGTCTCAGTGTTTCAGCTTCATTCAGCCTGTGTACACAGTTTACTCCAACAAGCTGCTGGAAGTAAACTGTTAATGTTGTAGTAGGAAGAGGAGGGATTAGTCATACATGACAGCATCCTCATAGATGTGGAGGTTTGCGACTGACAGCTACAGATCAGCACCTATCTATTTTAAGCTCAACATATAAAAAAGGTGTTAATGCAGATTCTCACGGGTTTTGCAGGACCTTACTTCAACTGAACAGCATGCGGTTCACCTCGGAACAACGTGAAAGACTTTAGAAAACCATTTATTGAACTTTGGAGCGTGATTTCAGAGCCAACATGAAAGAAAAACACATTTTAAAAGATATTTCCTTATGTACTGAAATTGTCCTGTCCAGGTTTATTGTTTCTGTAGCTTGTGCAAATACACTAAGAAAACGATCAAAACAAACCTACATATAAAGTGACAGTTACTCTCTGGCACATCAGATATACCAAGTAAAATAATTCAGAATTTTGTGAAATACTTAAATATAAATGAGAATATTGATATGTGGTATCAACTTAAACAACTTTATTAGCGAATTAAAAGTTTGTCATTGCTACACCGAAGTTCAGATTTAAGGCCTTTTGGGTCAATCTAACGCTTTTACAGGAATAGTCTGCAAGTTGAAATGTTTAACTAAGTAATGAATATCACAAGGACAAGCAGAAATCCTTTAAAAGAGTGAAAGCAGACCCTTCTCCTTCTGACATCTTGCTCAGCGTCGTAGTTAAGGTCATATAGACCAGTCCAATGTTTCCAAAATAGATTGTGATCGGTGCTTTGTATACAGGACAGATGTACAGGCTCACATAAAACATGGCCTAGATCTGCAGTTTCCAAACCTGAAGCTCACATATGCCGGACGATTAGTTTGTCCACAACATAAGCCAAAGTGGGAATAATAATAATAATAATAATAATAAAAAGCTGTCATTCCTGCACTTAGAATCTTACTTTAATTTGAAAGTATTTGCAGCAAAATATACTTAATTTAAGGAAGTATTAAAAGCAAAGTGCCACTACTGCGTGTCATTTTACATTAGTGGAGTGTTATTTCCAATGCATTATCAGTAAAGAGCTTTTAAATGATGAGCTAGTTTACACCTTTTAAACCACGTTTATATAAACATTTAAAACTAGGGCTGCCAAATATGGCTCATTATCGATTCATCTGCAGATTAGTTTCTTGTCTAACTGCTTGCCCGAGGTCCGTGGGTACTACTGCATTTATCAGGAAGTCACTGGTAGGTAAACATACACCTGTTTAGGAATCATTGACCTAGATTGATAGAAGGGAAACATGATTCGTGCTCTTTCAGAGAGCTTCCTGTTAGTGGGAACGCTCTGGCTCTGCCCCCGGACTTTCCAGCAGCCATCAACCTGACGGCCCAGAGAAAGCATATTAACGTTCCTCCTGTTTATCTTCGTCATCCTGAGTAGTGTTCACTGTTAGTTTTGGAAGCTTTTCAGAAATCATTTTGAAGACCAAATCGTGTGCATTTGACCGAATAGACAAGAAAAGCGTACAAATTTAGGAAAAGATCATTTTGTTTAAACACAAAGCAAACATTCATCCATCTGCTTCTCTTTGACAAAAATGTGCTGATGTGAAAGAAAACAAAAAATATATAAAAGCCGTCTATGACAAGAAGTAGTACAACAGGGTATTAAACCGGGAACAAATGAAAGTAGCTCTCTTGAGATTTGGGTACAGCGGAATATATTTGCATCACACGGATGTTTCATATACTTTGGAAAGCAGTCTCTTTAATGAGCGTGTCATCCGCCCACATTCTCTTTCTGTGGAAGCTACATTGAGTTTAGATGGGGAGTGGAGAAGGTAAAGGTGAATATTTAATCTTTCTTCCAGGAGATGAGTCATTTTCCCTCTTTCTAGGGAACACCAATGATGAAGCAGACGTTCACAAAAGGACAAAGCTCAGCCATGTGTCCACTCTGAGAGGCAGCGATATATTCTAGCATGTTCCAGTAGGTTTAACTGCCGCCTACTTCCTCTTCCTGCCCCGGCCCCTCCTGCCCCGGCTCGAGGGGGGCTCTGCTCCGGCCCCTTCTGACGGGCCGGCCCCGATGTTGATCTGTCCCTCCTGGATTTCGCTGCGGGCCTCTGGGGGAAGGTGCTCGATCTGCTGCTGCGCCTCCAGATAGAACATCACGTCCCTCAGCTGCTCCTGCAGCTCTGATATCGCCACGTCCTTACATCCAACTGCAGGGAACACCAGATACAAGACAGATGATAAACATACATTAAATAAGAAAACATGAACTATAACAAGATAAAACTGGAACTCATTTATTGAAAACAAAATGTCTTAACCCTGTAAGGCCCACTGTTGTAACTTCGAGGGCCACATGAGCTGTAGGGCGATAAATCTCATAGTCACCGTATTTAAAAATGACCATTTGAAATAAAAAATGTATATTAAATGAAAGCTTCATTGTATCATAGGGAAGGATCGGTATGGGCTCTGGAGTGTTTAAGGACTTGTCAGTGGATCAGAAACTATAATCAGACTAGTAAAGTTGTTGTCGCAGTTCAAGCCGTTGGCGTGCCGTGGAACAGAGTTCATTTTTTCTTAGCGGAAGAAATACGACAATTTTTAAGTCAATAAAATCACTTCAATTAATATTGGGAGTCAAGTCGTTAGTTTGTTTAGTATCTGGCCGTGTAATACGCGGGATGTGAATGTGCAGCGATTTGGTCATTATGGGGTGAAGAACATTATCCCTTACTAAAAAACTCACTTCCAAAAATATGTAAAATGCTATTAAGTGTATATCCCTCACTGTTGGCATTAAAGGGTGAGGCTGCCAAACAGCTGTGTGCACTTCCTGTCTGAAATAAACATCAGGAGAGTGGTGCAAAGAATGAAGAAACCTCCACAAGATATACTATAATCATCTTAACAATCATAAACAATAAATAAATATGGGATAAATCTAAATGTATCCTTCTGAAACTTCTAAACACCCAGTGGACCTGACAGATGTTACAGTGAAACAGAGCAGAGAGTGTCATGTAGCCCTGAGAGGAGTTATACTTACATCCTGCTGCTGCGCTAACCAAGGTGGTGAAACACTCCGAGTGGCGCAAACAAACACAAAGTGGAAGCTGCTGAGGCAACAACTCGCAGCGTTACAGGCTCCATCCATGTAGCCGGCTGATCATATTTGAAGTGGCAGCTTATTTCAAATGTATTGTGTAAAATTCAGCTTCACTGTAGAGATAGAAATGTGTGTCTGTCCACCACTTAGGTCCGGACTGATATTACTCAACAACTGACATCAGATGGATTGCCAAGACATTTTCAAAATTCTTAAAAAATACATCTTATTAAAAACATGAAATCAATCCTCATCCTATTTTTTTTTACTGCCAAATATCAATATTTTAAATTGGCCTCAAAAATCCAGTTTGTTGGGCTCTTATCGAAACTAACTAACTTAATCAAAGACTGCATTCAAGGATACGAAGTGTTAGCCAAAGTTAAGCTTTGAAGTATGTTAATTAAGAATTTCTAATTACCAAAGGTCATCTCAGTAGATGGGAACGTCTTAATGTCTTCAGAAATACGGCATGGGTTTGTTTAGGCGTGTTTATTTAGCTTGAGTCAACCTAACCAAGTATATATCTAATGCATGAGTGTAACTAATCAATGAACACATGTTCAAGTTACTACAAGTGAACAGGAACCTTGTGGTAGTTTTAGAAATGCCTTTTATATATATATATATATATATATATATATAATCACTAGTGGTTATGTTTTATTGGCGTAACATCATTGCAAAGGGTATGAATTGAACTCAACTCAAAACCCACTCATCAAAACAAGCGAATAAGCCGGTTGTGAATTCACAGGCGATTAGCCATTAAGCATTTTCTATTAGCCGATGTAAGTGTTTCTTTAACTTTGTCCTCCTCATGAATATCATTTCAGCATCAATTTGCTTAGTATTTGCAAATATTAACTTAGAAATGAGGAAGTACTCTGTACCTTCAGGCACGTATGACCTCTGCGCTATGGGAGTACTAACATATCGTAACTCAAACTGAACCAGCATCTCACACATTCCTGTTGATCTGGATTGAGCAGTCTGACTTTAATTATGGTTATTCAAATCTTGTAAATATTTGGAAGCAACTGACACAATAATGTCTGTAGAGATTTCATGTTCTTTGTATTTACTCATATAAAATAGAAATGACATAAAAAACAATATTTGCTACTGATTTAGTTTTCCTGCTCTAAAATGTTTATATTGGTAGACTGAGGTATCAAACCTTTTTTAATCCCCACCATGTTCAACAGTGATACATGTGTGTATACATGTGTGTATACCAGCATGCTGCAGTCCAGTTTGGTGTGGGAGGCCACGCCCCTTTGTGTGGGGATGTTGATTAGCAACACAGATAAAAACCAGGGCCATCATTACATTACATGTCACTTGTTAGACGCTTTTATCCAAAGCGACTCACATACATTCAGTACTGTGGGTCTTCCCCAGGGACACAAAGACATGCTGACTGCAGTGGGACTCGAACTTGCTACCCTCTGATTCAAAGTCCAGCACAGTAAATTCAGCGCACAATCCCACTGAGCCACAGCCTCCCCATCAGAGGATACAGCCCTCTGTTACGGCCAAATGCCACACCTTGTGTTATGTTAACTAAAACAATAAATATATATGTGTGTGCAGGCTCCATGATTCAGATCAGCAATGTGTTGTTCCTTTGGCCCATGATACACCCTTCCATAGTGTCATGGTAATTGGGCCTGTAGTTTCCCCCTGACACTTCAGACTCAGGAACCCTCCTACCTTCTCAGAGGTATTTGGATGCTCCCGACATGATAATTGTTGACTTCTGAAATCGACGCCTCCTCACTCACCGCTCTCCTTCGCTTTGTGCGCCTCCTCAGCCAGCGTGGCCTGCAGCTCAGTCTGATTGGCTCTCAGGCAGCGGTTCATCTCCTGCTCCTCCATCAGCTCCTGGCTCAGCTTCACCACCCGGCTGTTCAGCTGAGTGCACCTGAGCAGGCAGACACAGAATCAGCTGTACGTTCTCTACACAAACATCTCAAGAGTTGTTTTTAAACAATGGTTCATTCTTTTAGCTTGGCCACTATTTGTCTTTGCTCTTGCTATAGTTTTTCTTTAATCTAACCACAGACCTTTTTACTTGTCAAAACAGCAAAACCACTAATGGAAGTCTTATGTTATATGGTTCCCTGGAAGTGACGCATGCTTGTTCAGTTTTGACTTGTCGAACTGTCTCTCCCCGGGGGGGGAAACTGCTGCACTTGTGTTCAGATATACACAATTACAGGTTATACGACCTTGATTCTATTTTCCAACCAGATCCCGCGTTAAGCGCAATGAAACAAAGTGCTGAGTCAGGCTTTACTTGCTTTTTCTCGATGCTCTGCTTCTCTTTGCCCATTTCTCCAAAGCGTCGCTCTAAGTTATCGCAACGCTCCAGGGTCTCCTTAAATTTAACCTTCATGTTGGTTATCTGAAAGACACAGAGTGATCAGACGTGGACAGAAATCAGCAATATAACAGCATTAAACCTTTTCAGAGTCCTTTCAAAGGCTTATAGCCTGTCCGTACCTCCTCTGTTGTCTCCTTCTCCAGATGAACGATCTTATTCTCCCAGTAGATCCTCTGAGACTCCAGTTGACTCGTCAGCAGGTACGAGTACTGCAGACACCGAGGACGAGTTAGAGCCTTTCTGTGCTCATTAAGTAAACAAAGCAACACAAACAATATGTGTACCTCTAGTTGAAGGGCATCAATCTTCTCAGCGTGGCAGGTGTCTCCCTCACACTCGTACTGCACCATCTTCCCGTCTGTCTTACTGGCCACCAGCCGATGCACGTAGTTATCTAAAAGCACAAAAGGTCCCCACAGGAAGTGAGATAAAGTAGCAAAATCTACAAATATCAATTTAATCAAGTAAAATGTTTTATATTATTGTAAACCAATTCGCTTTGCAATCTGAGTACATCACATTTTACTTTTGGAAATTAGAAGGGTAATTTGTCACTTTAGACTTTTTATAGACATATTTTAAAAGGAAAAAATAATCAATTGTCCAAAAGAAAACACCCTGCCATCTGGAAGTTATGTTATACCAACCATTGAAGTGAAAAATGATGTTAAAAGAATGTGTTCAGGACAAGTCCGAGTACTTTTCTACTTTTAATTAAGTAAACAATCAGAGCACTTTTCCCACCATGGCATACTCCCCATAAGAACATTATAATGTTGTGACTAACAGGGAATGTCTCTCAACTTGTTTTAGAATAATGCTGAACTCTAGTGGTCAATATGTATTAAAGCAGCTCTGATAGACATACAAGATTGAAGCCAGTAGTTTACTATGACCACACTCAAGAAGCAACATGAGCCAAATTCAGAGACACACACACAAATCTATTACCTCCTGCGTAGTCCCAGACCCGGTGGTTGGTGAGCTGCATAGCGTAGGTATGCTGTGTTTCCTCAAAGTGCTTGTAAGCATGCATGCTGACGTAGCGACCGCAGCCAATGTGCCCGCAGATCAAACAAATCCACAGGTTCTACAGAGAAAAGAGAAATCTGGGTTATAAAACGGGCGAATCAAAAACAAAACTGAAAGAAGATCTAATAGAAAGCTACAATATTCATATCAGTTACCTCCTGCACTCCACACTCAAAGCACTTGTTCTCTTCCACTGGTTCTGGTGTTTGACAGTACCTACACACAGGACACCTGGAAACAGAGCACACACACACACATTCATCAAATTGTGCACAGCAGTTCTTTGTGAAACATGAGAATACATGTAAAGAGGAGGACAAAAACCAACATCACATGAAGCCTGGAGAAACAACTAGTGGACTAAGAATCAGGTGAGAGAGCATGTGATCCTAATTCCTGTATTTACGGGGTTTTACATCAGTACTATAATTACACTGAATCCAATGAACTGTAGAATACACTCAGTAGGGGTGTAACCAACAACGATAAACCTAAAGCAGATGGACAGCACTTTAGTCAAATTCCTTGTAGAAAAGTTAATATAGTTTAAGGGACACAAAACAGCATGTTCCTTTCAGGTGTGTGTGTGTGTGTGTGTGTGTGTGTGTGTGTGTGTGTGTGTGTGTGTGTGTGTGTGTGTGTGTATACAACTTACGAGGCATCTTCCCACCGCTGGAGACACTGGCTGTGAAAGCTGTGGTTGCAGAGAGTGGTGAGGATGCCGTTGACCGACTCGTCCATCCTCTCCAGGCACACGGTGCACTTAGGCAGCTCCGTCAGCTCCATCACTGGCAGACNTTGAAAGCCCAGTGGCGATCTGCTCATCTCTCATCGAAATAATATGCTACCTGGGAGCCGACAGGAAAGTTAAACACACAGATGGCCAGTCCGCCCCTTTGTAGCATATTATTTCGATGAGAGATGAGCAGATCGCCACTGGGCTTTCAACTAAATACACAGCCACGTAAAAACTGCGACATTTGTACAGCTCCTTTACGGGTACTACAATTAGTGAAGTGCTTTCCTCCTTGGTGAAACGATCAGCACTGCACCACGGAGGAAAGCGGCAGAAAGTCACCTGGAGTCAAGGAGAGCGGGGCTGCGTTGCGTGCATGGCTTCCTTCTGCAGGTAACGGGGAGACGCGCTCTGGCGGCGGTCTCGTTCAGGATCCGAAAATACAATTTAAATATTTTGGACACTTATTCCTAGTGTGCCACTGGTTACGGTGCCGCGTGCCAATGCTGGCACGCGTGCCAGGGGTTGCCGACCCCTGCACTAGACGGATCCTTTCTAGCCATAACCGTATAATGCCACCCGAAGTCCCCGGCCGGAAGTCCCCGGAGTTGGGGACTGGTTTACCAGCAGCTTCTACTGAAGCCTTCCGAGTAAATCGCCAGAACGCCGACACCTCCTCATCACTCCACCGCTCCCATGTTTTTTTTTGTGTTGCCATAAGTTAGTCTCTCTCCGTTGGTGCACTGGGCTAATGCTAATGCTAATAATGCTAGTGTCTGCAAATACAATGGCGGCTTCACAAAACTTTTCAGAGTTTTACGGGGCGTGGTTTGCAATTCGCCCAGCCAATCAGAAATTGGAACTTTTTTCTCCCCAGGAAAGTACCACCTCTCTAGCAGGCACTAAAAAGGGGGTAAAAGTTCTCATGAACTAAGTTCTCTTTTTGGTGTGAACGTAAAATCCCAGGCACTATCGGANATTTTGTTTCGTGAATTTCTCTCGGCCGAAGCTCCTAAAATACAACATCAGTGCGCTTTTGACATTCAAAGCTCCAGCTCCTCACGTGTCTTCCTTCCTGAGTTCGCGTCGTCATTACTTCTCTTTCCACTCACACTTGTACTTGCTACCACCAGCCAATGTCACCGCCACAATCAGCCTTGCTTGCTAGTTTATAATTGTTTCTCATTGAAGTAGTATGTTCCTCTATCCTATATATTACGAATTCGAATGATGTCTTACCGTCAGAATTCTTGCAAGAAGGTCATTTTAGTAAATGCCTTTATCATGTTCATGCTCGTGACTTTTCAACGCATCAGATTCCTCGCTCATCATCCTCTTGCGACGGAATAACTTTCTTTTACATATTTATGATCGTCTTTTTTGTGACTGCACATTTCGTTGTCACAGTGTATTTGTCTACTCTATATTGAATCTTATCTATAATGATAAGTGTATGTCTCGAGTTGTTGTGACTCCACTTGTCTTTGTCACATGGTCGCATCGACTACCGTGCGCGACGATCTCCACTGACGGGTTGCCACTGAAGAATGAATCTGGTCCGGCAGCTGTTTGCGAGGGGAGTCAGGACGTGGCCCTGCGGCCTTAGTGTCGTGTGACAGCCTCAGAACCCTCGGACCTCCTCTGCTTCAGCCTGAGCAGCCACACTTAGCTTCACTGTCCGCTCCGCTGCACACCTGAACGCTGCCTTCTCATCTCTCTTCTATCTGATGGACTGATTCAGTGGTTTCGCAAACATTATTTGCTCGATGTTTTTAAAAAGTAAAGCTGCTCGTTTACATCTATATTTCCATGCTTTCTGACCTCTAGTCTAACTGCCGTCGGCTCCTCAGCTTAGAGCCTACTTAAGATAACTCAAAAACACCTCACACAATATATCTGTTTTCATTTGTACTCACCTATAGGGGCTCTTTGTTGTCGATTTTAGTAAAGGCTTTGCTTTACTCTGAAAGATTATTTAATTTACAGCCGCACAACTCACATATGCTACCTCTCCACACATTATTAAACATTTGTACGTGAGAAAATAGATTCAAAAGAAAGAAAAAATATACATGTGAACAGATACACAAGCAAATGTAGTTCAAAGTCTATTATATTTAGACAACAATGGAGCTCTATGGGGCAGAGAAAGAAGGTAATAGAAAGAATAACATATATTTCCAGCCTTCACCACAAATAGCTAGTTTGAAGAAAGAACTCTAATCCGATAATGTTACTGACTGACGGAACAGCTAAGATGTTGATGATTACAGAGAACTCTCTTACCTTCGACTGGGTTCAAATGCTTTCTCATACACCATGTCCCGCCAATGGGCTCTGCTGGCTCGATGTGCTGGTGCAAGTAAAACAGCGGTTCTTTCCAGATCGTCTTTCCACTCAAGAGTNAAGAGAACTTAGTTCATGAGAACTTTTACCCCCTTTTTAGTGCCTGCTAGAGAGGTGGTACTTTCCTGGGGAGAAAAAAGTTCCAATTTCTGATTGGCTGGGCGCAGCCAATCAGAAATTGGAACTTTTTTCTCCCCAGGAAAGTACCACCTCTCTAGCAGGCACTAAAAAGGGGGTAAAAGTTCTCATGAACTAAGTTCTCTTTTTGGTGTGAACGTAAAATCCCAGGCACTATCGGAACTAAACGGGAAAAGTACTCCGGTGTTAAAGCGCCTCTTGTGGTTGTGCAGTAAAAGTAGCACAAAAGGGACATACTCAAATTACGATACATTCCTCTATTGTTTTTTTTTTTATTGTAATTAAAAAAAACCTTGTGTTTCTATTCACTCTCAACATAATAACATCATTACAGTATTTATAGAAGTTTTTTAATAATATTTGAATATGCTTGTTTCAGTTAAAGGAAAATATTGAAAGCACTTCGCAAATAAATCACCTACCAAAATAACCACTTTTCTATCATAATAATATTAGAAAAGTATTCAAGCAACAACAAGAAAATTAAATAGTAATTGTACATAATTTAACCAAAACAATGCGCTTAAAGACACTAAAATGCCTAGTTATTTATACCTGCTTTATGTCGTCTTTTCTCTGCAGATGAGTGACCAAGAGAGCAGCACGTCCACCTCTCAGACGGAGGGAGAGGTGGAGGGAGAGCTGGATGAAGAGGTGGACACAGAGATGGAGGGTGAAGGAGAACACGATTCAAAACACAGGGACAGTCCGCCTCTCCAAATATCCAGCTTCTCCTCCACTCTGCGTGCCGTCATTCGGATCAAACAGAAGTACCATGCCTTGAAGAAGAGGCGTCAGGAGGCGGAGGGGGACGGGGCCCTCACAGGGGCCACAGGGAGGACCAGCCCCAAAATCTTCACCTTCGACGGAACAACCCCTATCGCCTTGTCCGTCCCCCAGAAGAAGAAGAGGAAAAGGAGGAGACGGGTGATGTATCCCAACAGAGGGAAGCGCCGGGCCCTCCCAAAACCGGCGCGCAGCCGAGCCAAATACTGCCTCTACCTGCTCTTCGCCATCGTCTTCGTCCAGGTAAAGGAGCTTAGTACAGACCTCATTTAAATAGCGAAAATATGGGATTTGTATGATAATCAACAATGTAAATTATTACTTTACATTCCTAATTGGCACAGGGTTAGGGGCCCACATTGTGAGGGGCCAACAAAAAGTCACCCAGAGACACAAACGGACCAGGGAGACACTCATAATGACCACAAAAGACTACAAAGGGACTCAAATAACTACAAAGAGACACAAAATAACTATGAAGATACACAACATAACTAAAAAGGGGTGCAAAAGATTACAAACACATGACAAATACCACAACAATTTGCATAATGACTAGAAGGACACACAAAACAACTGCAAACATGTACAAAACGACCAAAATAACATGTTAAACAACTACAAAGACTAAAAAAGAGACAAAGAAATGCAAAACTACCGCATGACTATCCCTAGGTGTAAAAATGTTTACATGCTCCGTCGTGTCAGCGTTTATTCTCACTACAATATCAGGTCAAACGTGACTCATGCATCGTTACCTATCTTGCAGCAGTCAAGTCCCTCTGAAGTGATTTCCCACAGCGCATTCATTCCTTTGTGAGTCATCCTGCCGTGACGGTTTCTGACTGTTTTTTTTATCATGTGTATCTACCATTACTAATAGTTTATTTTGCAGTATCCAACACAAACATTTAGAATTGGTGTGTTTCCTGTTGCTGATGTCAGCTGAGCGGAAACAAACTTAGCCGTAGCTTTTAGAAACGACCGTAACAGATAACAAGGGCTGATTTGTAAAAAGTTAAACAAGTGGACATGGCGTATCATTAGATGAGCATCCTAAATTATCTCTCTACTGCCTGAATTTACATTTTCAGTTAAAAAAGTTGCAGTTTGAATGTCATCCAAGTATTGCATCTTTTGCTCTTAATATGTAACGGTTAAAAGTCCATTGTGTGATATTAAAGGTCACCTATTATGCAAAATGCTTTTTTTGATGTATTTTATACATAAATATGTGTCCCCGGTGTGTAAGGAGACTCACAAAGTGTCAGAAAATACAACCCTCTCTCTTTTCCTCCTTACCCACATCTCTAAAAACGGGGGTATAACGGAGCTGATCCAGATTTGCTGCGGACTTGACGTCATATCTGAAATGCGTGACGTTTTTTGGAAGTAATATGGTCTGTATTTACATTAGCAAGCATCGCTAACACTCAGAGCTAACAGTGTAGTGGAGAGAGTATGTGTAAAGAAGCCGGATATAAAAGGTACTGTCCTTACGGTAAACCCGCGCGAGAAAAAGCATTTGAGCTCCTTACTGTTTCAGAAATAATGCTTGATGTGGTTTGGAACATATTATGGCGTTAAATCACGGTAGCGTTTAGCTGAGTTTCTGCCGGTAGACAGCCTTCTCTTCACAGAGCTCACCGCTTGCATGGCTCCAAAAGGGCGTGGCCAGCAGCAGCTCGGTTACATTTAAAGGGACAGACCCAGAATCAGCACTTTTGTAACAGGGCTGAAATAGAGGTGTATGAGGCATGCTACAATGGGTGATCTGTTTGGTATTTTGAGCAAAAAGATTCAGAGACATGTTTTGTATAGATATGGCACTATAATATATTGTTCAAATTTAGTAAAATATGGGACCTTTAAGGGGGACCTATTATCAGTAATTTAATATTAACATCTCGTTTTTATCCAGGTGTACAACGCTATAGAGAACCTCGACGACCACCTTCTCAGGTACGACCTGGAGGGGCTGGACAAGACGCTGAGGAGGGAGGTGTTCGGGCAGCAGGGAGCGGTGGAGGGTCTGCTGTCCCACCTGAAGGAATACCTGTCCACCTACGTCCACAACAAGCCCCTGGTGCTGTCCCTGCACGGCCCCAGCGGAGTGGGAAAAAGCCACCTGGGACGCCTCCTGGCGGGACATTTCCGCTCAGTGGTGGGGGAGACGCTGGTGCTTCAGTACTACGTCCTCCACCACTGCCCCCAGGAGGCAGACGCCCTGCAGTGCGCCCGAGACCTCTCTGCTCTGATCTCGGAGATTGTGGAACGAGCCGAGGAGGAGGAGAAGATCCCGCTCTTCATCTTCGACGAGGCCGAGCACATGCACGGAGAGATCCTGGACGCGCTGCTGCAACTCGTGTCGTCCGAACAAACCAACGAGTATCTGAACGCTATCTACCTGTTCCTGAGCAACCTGGGGCACTCACACATCACCAAACATATGCTGCACAACTCCTCCAGTACTTCTATGGCGAAATCCGGTCGTTATAGTCACTTTGTAAAAGAGCTGACTCCGATTTTACGTAACACTCTGGAGAAGCTTCACGTGCTGTGGACCGAGGCGGACATCTTACCTTTGGGCCTTTTGGAGAAAGGTCAAGTGATGGAGTGCTTCCTGGATGAAATGACTCGAGAGGGCTTCTACCCGGATCATACCAACATAGAGCGCCTAGCGGGGGAGATTGAATACTACCCCGAGGTAGGGGGACATGAGTACTCCCAGACAGGATGCAAGCAAGTGGTAGCAAAGGTCAACCTGCTGTGAAATGCTCTGCATCTTGGATGTTTCACATTCTTGAAAGCATGAAGAAAATGTGCATGATATGTGGGTGAGGTCTAAGGGTTATGAAACTTGAATGGCAAAATCACAGCTTTCGAGAAAATCGCAAAGGGTGTTGAAGATGTTCCCCTCTGTTGTGGGAAATGTGGCGTGAATCCTGTGAAGAGGTTTGAAAACGCGCGGTCACATACAGTAAACAGTCCTCAGAGGGTCAGTTCACCGTGAGAAAAAGCTGGTTTTGACTGAATGAATGTCAGCTCTCACATGTAGTTCGGACATTAATATACCCCTTAGAATTAATCGTTATAACTTTTATGCTCCCTTACTTTTCTTCTAATGCCATCATCAGATGCAAAGTTTACTTTACAAATATTTTTGCAAATGCATTGACGTTTCCATCAGAGCAACTGTACTTGGTGGTCTTACTTCCAATATTCAAAATGATCACGGCAAATGAAGTTTCACTGATTTCCAGTATAATGAAGTTAAGGCAGACATCTAAGAGAAGCATTTTCAAAAACCTGAAACAAACATTTCCCTAGAGGTAATTGAAAATGACTTCTTTATTATGTGGGAACTGACCCTTTGCATATGTCACAACTACATGTTAGGCAGCTCAGACCGACATTGGACACAAGCAATATTCATTCATGTAATAAAGTGAAGTTCAGATATTTATAGTGCAGTTACTAACACACATTGTTAGTCAATAAGAAGTTGCTTTTTTGTCAGAAATGTCTTACGTGATGCAGCATGACTTTTATTAATGCTAGTGCAAGTCTGTGGATAGTCTTATTTAGTCCACATTGTAGATTTACTTAAATAATGTGAATTTAAGTAACTCATTCTGACTTTGACCTGCAGAAGAAGAATATCTGCTTTGTTTTAGAATACCTGACACATTTATTTATTAAAGATAGTTTTGCATGGGTATGCTACATGTTCACATCCAGAGATATTGACATAAGGTCAACACAGACTTGCACTAGGATTATGTTTTATTGACCTAATGAAAGTTATCGAGTCAAGAGTATGTTAATATCCTGTATTCAGGTATCCTACAGTCGAAATGTAAACTTAATTGTGTTTCAAATTAAAAAGACACCATTTAAACAGCTGTGAGATTGTTCTTTAAAAGCAAAACATGGATAAAAGCAAAATATGGCTCTTAAATAATGAAAGATTACGAGTTAAAAACAACAGCAAAAATAATAGTCTACGCTTATTGATGAAGCAATAATTACAACAACTTTCAGATAGTGTTTTTTCATGATTAGAATTCCTTTAATTGACATTGGAAAAAAATGAGGTACTGTGTCTAAGTCACAAAGAAAAGTAAGCCTTATGACAACACAATAAGATGGAAACAAAAAAACACACATTTTGGTTGCAGAAAGGATAAAAGGAAAGTCATTTAGGACAACCTCTTGAATAACCCTATGCAGTGTTTTGACCGAGTCCCTCTGAGGACAATCAGCTGTATTTTATGTACAGATCTGAGGAGTGTTTTCGAGGAGAGAGCACTGACGGCAATGGGTCCTCGAGCAACATGAGGAAACAGCTGGAAGTTGAGTTAAGACGAGTAGTTACCAGCAGATGCTAAATATCCAGCCTCTTTGTGAACGGCTGAGACAGATAGATGAAAACAATATTGTAGAAATGCAAACTAACTACATACGCTACTATAAGATTCCACTACATTGATTTCACCTACCAAAAGTCACAAAGGATTTGAAAGATAATTCATGAGCACCTTTCTTTGTTTTAGTTTTTAATATCTTTCATTACCTCTCAATAATATTTCACTCATATGTTCATGAAATGTGTTTAAACATTTATATGGATAATAGTCCACAGACAACACAGCCAAAGGTGCTTAAAATAAAAAATAAACAGACACTCAGCACCCTTTTTTTGACCAAGCGAATAAGCTTTCAGCTCTGCATCCACGTTTTTCATTCTTACATGCTTTCAGGAGGGAAGGAAACAACTGAATACAGAAGCTAAACATTAACGCCAACAGTTACTCCTTTCAGAGACCTACAGGGAAATAAATAGTGTCACTTCAATGACCGTAAAACTGTACGCCGTCAGTTTCGGGAACAACAACCTCACAGCTCCTCTCAGGGTGTTTAAGCATGGTGCTGAGACTCCACTATTACTGTCAGATACGGGGGGGGGGGGGGGGGGTGGGGAGGGGAGGAAGCGTGAGGGAGAGCCCAGAGAGAAGCTACATGACAGTGGTGGACTGTGAAAGGGGGGAGGGGTGTGTGTAGTGATGAGGTTCAGGGGTTTGTTTCCTTCTCTGTTCTCCCCTCTATGCCTCCAGCTCGAAGCCCATGCCCACTTTGTGTCCGCCGGCGTTGAAGTTCTTCCCGTCGATCAGAGCGGAGAGGGTGACCTTCACACCTGCACACACACAAACGTAAGACTTTAAGATGTTTTTACGAACAATTACGATGCAGTATAATATCTGTTTGCCTACTGGGTTTTACTGTCAAATACTTAGATATTTAACTTTAGCAAAAGTAGCAATACCACATTGTAAAATCCTGCTATAAGTCAAAAAGTTAAAAGTACAAAAGTATTAGCATCAACATATATTTGAAGTACTGATCTTGCAGAATAGTCCTTTTCATGAAAGTTTACTATATTTTATTATTGGATTATTTATATGAATGCATTTATACGTACAGCACTTTTATGCATCCATGTATTGATTACTTTCATCCTTCTTGGTATCTTAAGAATATATATAAATTACATTTTAACATTAATAAAGCCTTTTAATATCAATGAATAATATCATAATGTATCTATTGAGAATAAATGTATTGTTTATCAGGAAAGTCATTTAATTAATGAACTATTAATTGGTACCCTCTGAAATGTAGTGGAACATTGTACTTGAATCATTTATTTTAATGAATTCCCATCAATGACAAAGTATGTGTAAAATGAGCTACTCAAAGACATCACCATGGAAAACTAGGATGACATTTGACACTACTTTCTGACCCTTTTTTATAGAGCAAAGAGAATAACTTGTAAAATAGTTTGGAAAGTAATCAAATATGTCATGAAATATAGAGACAGCCCTACAAAGCTACAGGGTCAACCCTTCTCTTATCTCAGATATTTTAGGTAAATATTGAAGTGTGTTACCTGGCCGAAGGCTCTGGGTGTAGCCCACTCCGATCAGACTGGCATTGTTGACTTTGGCCTGCGGGGGGGGGGGGGGAAACATGATGAGTCATGAAACAGAACAGCACATTTGTTTGGGCTCATTTATCTTTCACAACAGAGCTGTGACCCAGCACTCACAGACAGAGAGGCGTCTTTGTCCAGCTTGTATTTGGCGGCGATGCCGAAGCGAGTGTTGTTGCTGCCGGCGGTCCAGGCCAGAGTGACCGCTGTCTCCAGGTCGTCGTTCACCTTCTGGTAGATGGAGCCGCCGAACTCCGTCCCGTCGTTACTGAGAGACGAGATCCAGAGACGGATAGTGAGATTTGTTCAGAGTGTAATCCTGCAGACCCCTAACTCATCTGGAACGTTAGAGTTTGTAATCTTGGCTATCATATGTCATACAGTGGTGCAGAATTTTAAATGAGCACTGATGTTGCACTCATCTACGAAAAGGAGCTGGAACATATTTCTACAAACTATTACTCGTTTTTTAAAGAAGTTCTTGATTTCCTTTTTGTGAATGATCATTTACTTTATTTTCATAGTGATTAAATCCGCTCGTCTTTGGTTGCCTTGACCTTTTTACAATTGTTAGACATCGATTTGTTTTAACCATAAAAAAGGGAGGACAAATACTAACTATTACTACTTAAAAAATATCTTTCACAATCGAGGCAGCATCCAAAATACTTCATCCTACATTTCCTACAACGTAACTTATTATAAGTCTTTCAAAGATGTTTGTCATGAATGCTTTCTGCAAAAGGTGTGTCTCCTAAGCTAAAGAACAGATGAGGATGAATGTGAGGTGTAGCCTCCGGGAGTACTCACACGTTGGTGTGCAGCTGGAAGTCTCCGGCCTTGTATCCCAGGGCGAAGTTGTTCTGGGCCAGTTTGGACTTGGCCGTGTCGAAGGCCATCTGGTAGCCGGCCAGCCAGCCCTCGTAGCCGAGCACCGCTGCGGCGTGGATGATGGGACCCTCGAAGTCCACGTCACAGCCCATGTTCACAAACTCACGCTTGTAGGCCGTCTTCAGCTTTCCACTCTTCTTACTGAAACA
>NW_011346293.1:726731-774963 GCF_000735185.1 Notothenia coriiceps | reverse complement strand
GGATGATGGGACCCTCGAAGTCCACGTCACAGCCCATGTTCACAAACTCACGCTTGTAGGCCGTCTTCAGCTTTCCACTCTTCTTACTGAAACAGGCAATCATAGGGTTAAATGTTTATCTCTAATATCCATTGTAAATGTAATACATGTTCCTTCATCCCCATAGACACTGTGGTTTATGATCCCACATAAATACACCATCCTCTCCCCAAATACTGACTAGAGTACCAAATGTGGATTAATACGCCCCTGAAAGTAGTCTCCAAAAATTACTATTATGGCCCTGTTTGTTTGTTTGTTTGTTTTGAAGGAGTAGCTGTTTTTCTTAGATTACTGAGACAGTTTTAATATCAAAAACTATATATTTGCGAGTAGTATTTGAATTAGGTACAAGTTAAACTAATCTTTCAATGTAGGTTTGAAAATGTGTGAAAACAACAGATAATTGTTGACAAAATAAAAGAAACCTTAGTGTATATAATTATATATTGTGTATATTAATCACTGTGCTCTGACTTTACGGTACTACCAGGCCTTATCCAAAGTTTATACTCACTGTACTACATTATGTTTCAACTCAAACCCAAAGTTATGCTATAACTGATTCATCCAAATGTCCACTTACCCTGTGTTTGGTACAAAAGATGTATCCAAGGCGACCTTTAGTCCTTGAGTCAGCTGGAGGTAAAGTAGCAGAATAACAGTGTTAGAAATGCAATTTAACGTTTAGCAAAACCAAATCTGAACCCTGACGTTGGCACACACCTGGTCCTCCACGGTGACCTCGGTGGCCAGCGTGTTGTCTGTGTTCCACTTCTGGTTGAAGGTGAGGCCCAGCTCCTTCATCTTGTATTTGGTCTCCAGGCTCCCTGCAGCCTTCCCTGTGTCTGTGTTACTGGAGCCAGATGTGTTGAACTCCTGAAAGGAGGACATTCAGTCTTTAGTATACACAAGTCAATCACACTCGGATAATCAGACAATGTCCAACGCACTAGCAACACAGCGTGGGAAAAAAAAGAGTAAAACCTGTGCAGACTACAAATCAAACTAAATGTAATTATGATTAAACTGTACAGAAATAAATCATATCAGAGGCATATAACATTGTTATCATTAGACAATACACTTGACAGACAGCCTCAACATGAATCCATGCAGGACACCAGTAGCACATGTAATGGACAGAAAAACATGTTGCAGAGTGTATGGTTAGAAAACATAGACAAGGGTGTTAAAAAGTGACCATATTGGCTTATAATGTAGTATTTAACATTTTAAACCTTGTTTCGTACGGCTGCTGTTGTCTTTCCTTTCATAATGTAGATGAAGTGTTTGGTTGTGCATGGTCAGTGTTTCCACGGCTTATCTCATATACTGCTTGACCCATCAGCCTAATATTTATTGAGCTAATTTATGACTGTATGCTCAAGGAGCTCTTGTGGGTGCGGTGCTTCATGATTTATGAAAAGCTACTTATTGAATGTTATAGCGTTGTTGGCTGTTGACTCTTATCTCCTCTTGAACAGCCGTTACAGGCAGCATACCCACTCTTTCAGTTAGGAAATGTTCCTAAGTAAGTCCATTAGTATTTCTGATCTATTTTCCATCAACACCGATGCATTTGATTGAGTGGTTGTGCTCAGTGAGTGTGTCGTTGGAAACAGAGCGTTTAGGGCAAAAAGCTGAATCTTTTTGTAACAATCTGACAGAACTCTGGAGGGGAAAAGGAGGAGGTGTGTGTTTCATGGTAACGGATGTATCGATTAAAAGGAGCTGACCGGATTGCATTTCACTAGAGTTGTACCTTTTACAGTTTAATGAGTTGTATAAATTGCCTGATTGATTTGTATAGTACATAATGTAATGAGGAAAGCAGCTTCCGTGGAGCATGGATTGTGAATTTCAACTTTTCAAACGATTATTTTCCTTCTTTTTCGCCAACACAACACAGCTATCATGTTAAACTGTTTTAAATTAGATACGGTAGCCCATAGGCTGACATTCGTAAGCAGTGACATAATCTCAGTGGTTGACCAATCACATCCCTAGAACAAACAGTTAATGGATTAATTAAGACAATTGACTGACAATGGAAATTAAGCCCTTAAGAAATGAAAAGTTAGAGGTTATTAAGAGTGAAGTGACAGGACATTAAAAGCAAATAATCGTTATAAAAACACATTAATATTCGTGCTGTGTGAATGATGCTCACAAAGACAAAAGAAGACAGACACTAGAGCATGAGAACAGCAGTGAGGCATGATGGAGGTGAACGGTAAATGAATAGCAGCTGTCAGCGCTGACTCCGATCTTACCATCTACATTATCGTCCGGCACAGAAGGCAGCAGCATGGAGACAGAGCAGCGGTTAGGGGAGGCAGGGGGAGACAGGTAGAGAGACAGACAGGCCACAGTACAAACATGTCTGTCCTGTTTCTTAGAGAACAAGTTTAGCAAAGCAGGTCTGCATCAGCACCGCTCAGATACCTGGAGGCGTCCCACTACAGGTCACAGCAGGGGGCGGGGTTCAGGTAGAAGGTGTGCTGAGGCTTTTATTTTGGAGGAGGGTGAGAGAGTGCAGTAGTGATGGAGAGCAGGAAGGTTGTAATAGGAGATCAGTGTATTACTGTGAGCTTCTGAGATGTCCAACTCTGTAAAGAGCTTGCTGACGGGCTCCACTAGTTGTTTACCTATCATGTGCTACCATTTCCTGTTTGTTACATTGGTATCAGCTTCCAGAGCTTAAAAACACTTTGCCTGTCCGCCGGGCTCTGAGGACAACTATGGAGTTCTTTCTTAAATATCTGTTCACAAAGTATTATCACAACGACACTCAGATAAAACCTTTTTCTGGTTATTCCAACAGTAAATGAGGTTTTAACAGAGATGGACTGGTCAGAAAGACACTAGAAAATGACAACTGGTAAAAAAAAGTAATATAAGAAAAGAGTCCTCACCACTCCACTCTGTGATTTGGTCTTGAGGTCGAGCTTCACAACTCCAAAGCCTGGAAGATTGTAAAGGACAGAATGATGTGTTAGCAATGCAATGAACAAATAATTCCAATAAACAAGATTTAAAGGAATAGGTGGACATTTTGGAAAATATGTATATCCGGGAAAAACTACTCATATCTGCCTGTTCAATAATATAAACCTGGAGCAGGAGGCATTTACATTAGCTTAGCATAAAGGCACATAAAACCTAGTGGCGTTTTTAACATGTCAGTGCCAGGAATGCATGATATGTTAATTATCGAGCTTAAGAGAGGTTGGAATTTGTTTTTAAATATTTGGACAAAGCCTGGTAAGCTCTTTCCCCCAGTGACCAGTCTTATTGCTAAGCTAAGCTAACAGTCTCCTGCATCTTCACATTTAACAAAATTAAATTAAAAATCATGTGGATATATATATTGATTTAAATATAATGAAATGTGTGCAATGTGATGACGTACATTGTTTGGAATTTGATTTGATCGATTTGGTTTGAAACACACATCACCTACAATTAAGTTTATATAATAATGTGATAGAAAGTGTATTCCTTTTGGCCTTCTCCTAGTTCAAACATTACAGAACTACTTTAAATCGTCATAGCTATAATCATCAATATATTTATATTATCTGCGCAACAGAGAGGAGTCTAAGAGCTACACTCACTAAACACCAGGTTTGAACAGTCTCTGTATTTTAGGAATTCCTCACGGATAATAATTGACTCTTTAGGCTAAAATAGTACTCACCATATCCCTTGCTGAATATATCCTTGGCAGATTTGCCCAGGTCCGCGTATGAAGGAGGGACAGCCATTGTGCTGGAGGAGAGAAAGTCAGTAATGTCATTAGTGTCGCTGACTCATTTTAATATAATATATATATATATATATGTTACAATGTATTTATTGTTATCAACTTATTTATTGTCATATGAACAACAATGAATCGTGTTGGCTCCCTCCAACAATGCTCAAACACATACAGATAAAAAGGAAAAATAACTTATATTTAACTTAATAATAAAATATAATACATAAAATAATGCAAAAGTTGATATCGAGAGATAAAACACAAGTATATAAAATACAATATTTTCTGCGGTATACAGTCATTGCAAAGTGAATGAACTCTAATGTAAACAGGAAAGTAGTAAATGCATAAAGTAATAATAATAAATTAATAAAAAAATGTTTTGAATAAATGTACACATTTATTAATATAATACTGTAAAAAATTCATTACAAAAAATAAAAGAGCAGTTTGAAGCACGTTTTCTTCTCTGCTCTGTGTTGCAGTGGTTTAGTCCGTCACATGTGAGTCTTCCATGATGCTGCAACACTAACGAAGCTCATCCTGATTGAAGTCAATAGGGTTTTGTCATATACCAACACAATGCAGTAGCCATCACTTAATTTAGTCACCATGTCTACAGGTTTGCTCCAGCTAAAGGGAACAAAATGTTCTTTTAGAGCAGCTGGGAGGCTAACAACCGAGGAGCTCTGCATCTGGCTGCATCAAGGAGCTACTGGGGCACCTTAAGAGCCCAGCACCATGACATATACATTTAACCTGGAATATGAGTTCAAATGAACATAAAATAACATGAAATAACTAATCTAGCAGGTATTATATGTGATATTCTGTTCTGTCATACTGCTGTACAATACAATATATTATGAATACCTTACAACTCATACTATAACTAGTATCCCATACTTTATTATAGTTAACCATTTTGTTGTATGTTATAACTATTTGAACACTAGTTTGTGCATCATTTATCACACTACTGTCACTTTTGTCTCTCTTGTTTGCATCGTATACCTATTTTAATGTTTTACACCTCTTATTATAAACAATTTTTATTTTCTCTATTTAACTGTTCTCCTGCCTAACTTATAAAATATGTATTTTGTTTGATTCCCATCCTGTTGAAGCATCCGACCAAAAGGCTCTCTCTACACATCTCAAGGTTGTAAAAAGGGCCCTCATCCTGGGGATTCTGCTTTTGGAGATGTTTCTACTGCATGAACATCTGTTTTAAATAAATCCCAATGTGAACAATGCTTTATTTGCTGCATGTAAAGCCCCTTGGTGCTGCATCTCTGATTCGGGACAAAGGACAGCAGATGGTCCTGAGAAAGAGGTGTGGGGGTGTTTTACAGCTAGCTAGCTAGCTAGCTAGCTAGCTAATTAACTAACTAGTGTGTTAGCTGCAGTAACAAGCTAGCTTACTTGCAATTATAGGATACGAAAGATATGCATCACTTAATTGTTATAGCTAGTTAGTTAATATATTATAGTCTGCATGCACCGCATTACACACACACACCCCCACCCACCCACCCCTTCAGGTCTAGTAGCTAGCCATAAACCTAGCAAATAAAGTTGAAAAATGCTAACCTGAATCTCTGCACCATAATACTGTTTAACCTAACATCAAGGATTAAACTGCACTGCAAGGCTCAGCATCATTACATAACTGAGCCACCGCTAGCTAAATCGCCTAACATGCTATACTAACCTTGGAGAGAACCGTTATCACAGCAGCCATTAGTACCGTTAATTATTACACAGGTATTATACAGCTGAACCCAATGTTTAATATGAATTTGTACTCATTGTATGTCTCCTTACCGTTGTGTGTTTGGAAGGGGGGTTTGCAGAGTTCCCTGGCGTGATGCTGCTGAGTGGATTGACAGCTAGCTTAGTTTGGCAATGGAAATGTCTAAAACCGGGGACAGGGCATAATGAAGGAGACATATAGCGCATGCGCAGTACCAGAGAGAGAGAAGAGCGATCAAAGAGTCAATGTAGAAGCAAGAGTTAAACCCACAGCGCACAGCCTCATCCGAGCAGGTTCACCTGATTGTAAAAAATAAATATTGAATGTGTTTGTGTTTGTGTATTCAAATTAGAAAATGTTCAATTACTATACTTAACTTCAATTTTGAGGGACTTGTACTTTAATTGAGTATTGCACATGTGTGCTACTTTGTACTTCTACCCCCACTACGATTCATGAGGTTAATGGTGTACATTTTTGATACAATAAATATACCTTTAGTTACTTTGCAGATTTGCATTCATATCGTTAAATATACAATACTTAAATAAGACCTACATCTTATACCTGTATTCAATTTCACAAGCTCCCTTGCAGTATACAAAGTCATTAAAACTAGCTGCACCTTTACCAGCTTTGATAACACATTAATGCATCAATAATTATAATCAAAACATATAATATATCATTCTGAAATGGGCCTATTTGAATAATGAGTAATGAGGTAAATGTTGATGCTAAAATTGTTCTACTTTTACTTGAGTAACATTTTGAATGCAGGACTTGTAACAGAGTATTCCTACACTCTGGGTCTTCTACTTTTGCTTAAGTACAAGATCTGAGTACTTCTCCCACCTCTGCTTATTTTTAAATGAACCACTATATTTATGTGTTGTCATGAATCCCTGGGTCATTGGGACAGACCGCAGGGCTCTTTGACCTTGTGGCTGACCATAGGAGGCTGGAACTCTTTACACTTATGAAATATAATATAATCATAAACGTTTTTTGTAAGAGAACAAATCCAATTACATCTGCCAAATAAAGTGGTGAAATAAGAATAAAATAGATTATTTTTGGTAAAAGTAGAAATTAACTGTAAAACAAACTGGCAAGTAAAAGAACTGCATAGAAAAATAATACCATAATATACTTTAGGCCTAAGTGTGCAAAGAGAGAGATCTTGTAATGCGTAATAGCCAGTTTTATTACAATGTATATTTTATTACTTGTTTATTATAACCATGGATGCATTATTTTGTTGCCACTCTTATTTTTGCTGCTTATAAGGGAGGGGATGATTGTAATTACCTTATTCAGGCCTACTGCTGGGTAGCTTTATCTATACTTCCCAATCATAATTCCTGGGTTGATGTGAGTAAAAAGTACAATGTGTTCCACACTGAGGTGTAGTGCAGTAAAAATACATTATCCCTGGTACAGTTCTGAGTGGAAGACCCGGGAAATACTCAAGAAAGTACAAAAACATCATCATTTTGTTAACGTTTGATTTATTAATACTGAGCGATGTAAGTAGTAGGCTACTCAAATAATTCACTTAACTAAAGTACAAAGATGTAAGCATCATAATAACCCCAAATACCAAAAGAAAGACACTCAGAATCATAAATATTACAGGACTATAATTATTCATGAGTTCATGTGTTCATAGTTTCAATGCTACAGCTAGTTAGGGTGAATTTTGTTTGGTTGACCTTTTATAAACTGTAGCTTAATCTATAAATCTTTATTTACAAGAGGATTTTAATGCTGTTTTACCAATCTGAACGCAAACATTGTCCAACTGTTACTTTGTTAGTTTGAAGATAAAAACATGACAGAAAAGGCTATAAATTGATTGCTAGTGCACAGACAACGTGAATGATGTCCTTATATTCAGCTATTGGTTTCTGTACAGGGATAATGTGAGAAACAGCGCCGTCTACAGGGCCATTGTGCCCGGGACAAAGCGCAGCCTCCGGCTCTTCGCAGTGAATCTCTCCGGTCCTCCTTAAATGTTTGTGACAAACATGGCGTTCCTCCGTTTCATGGGGGAAAGTGTCTTTTCGTGCCCCGCCCTGAGTGAACACTGACTCGACGCTATCAACATCTCAGGGCCACGAAGGGAACTTCACTGTTGAAAGTACACAGAGATTATCAACTCTAGATCTGCACCAAAAGTCCAATGGTCAATGTTTGCAACAGGACTCCTGCACACAGCTCCCGACTGCATGAGGGCTTGAAGGCTGCCGAGCGGGTTTGAAGCCACCGATTAAGTCCGCATTTGACACCCAAATACAAAAGTTAGGCCGGGGTATCGCAGTCATAATGTCCGGACAACCTAGATTTGTGAGCCCGTTCTACAGACCTCGGTGCCTGGCTGCTGCAGCTCCGGCGGGGAAAGCCAAACTAACGCACCCCGGGAAGGCTATCATGGCAGGTAAGAAAGTTTCTCCTCACTCCTGAGCTCCGGAGTTGTTTACAAGTTTGCGCAATGAACGTGTGTGTGCAGATCTGATCAGAGGCTCTGCTGGAGCTATGTTTACTACTCTTGCACTTATTTTAAGTGCAAATAACAGGTGCATTGTGCGTTAAAGGCAGAAACGTATGGTGAAAAACAACAAAAAGTATATTTTTATGGTTAATATTGCACCACTAGAGTCATGGTTAAACTTACATCAGCCTCTGGAGTGGACACATCAGCATTACTTGTTGTTACTGGTCTTAATGGCTGGAGGTTGGACAGTTCTCAATGTCCTAGGACCTTTAAATGCTCACCATATCATGTTGAAAGAAACCTGACTTTTAATTCATGTTTTTGATTAGTCACTACCAAGTTATCAGCTGCTATTCCTGGGGTCCACACAATGAACTCCGATTGACTGTCAATCAGTGACATATGTTCAAACGTTAGTGTGCTACAGGGCAATCATTATTGATGTCATTGCAACATCAATAGGTTGTAAATAAGCTGACAGACACACTCCTGCTGAATCCATCATCCTATAAGTTCTAAAGAGCATTTGTTTGCTCATGTAACTGTACCTGACTGTCAGCAGTATGGTGGCTGTTTTCTGTTGAACTACTGGCCTTTTACTGTGTGCTCAGAGGCCTCTGGGTCCACATGTTCAGATTCATGACCCACGATGACAAAGCACATTTCTCTGTCAGTCGCTGCACACATTCACCTGGTTACAACAGGCCTGTCACACGCTGTGCTGTGGGCTTCAGCAGAGAGGCGTGAAAGGTCAAGACATGGCCACGTCCGCCTGCCAAGAAGCTGCTGTCCAGTTTTTTTTGTTAGATAACATCATAAGCCGCCTATGGTAATGTGTATTATCAGTCAGTTGTGGAATGTGCATATATTCAAGTACGGTACTATATTGAGGTAATTGTACTTATCTTATCTTATCTTATGATTCTTTGTAATCTACATTTCAGAGGCCATATTGTAATTTCAAACTTCATTTATTAAGCACTAACCATCATAAACTATAGTATATCAAGTAATTTAATAAGCTTAACTTAAACCAGCTACACCATTAGAGTGACAAACACATACTCTATGCATCTATCATTACAATGCAGTA
The DNA here is from genome assembly GCF_000735185.1 of Notothenia coriiceps. NCBI lineage: Eukaryota > Metazoa > Chordata > Actinopteri > Perciformes > Nototheniidae > Notothenia > Notothenia coriiceps. The sequence goes on along the minus strand of NW_011346293.1, from coordinate 765,812 downwards.
ACTATTTGAAAATGGACCTTTCTCCATAATGATTACCTTTACTTTTGGTTATTAAAAAAATATTTGTATGGTGATACTTTGCAATTTTACTTGAGTTAAGATGTGTTAAGCAGACCTTTCCCTTGTAACAGAGATCTGAGTACTTATTGAACCACTGTCTAAGCATAAATGTAATGCCAGCACAAAATCAGGGATGAATAGGCCCAAATCAGCAAGTCACAAGAGAATAATTAGCTCACATGCCAAGGCTTTACAAAAGCACTAATCCCCACTTAAACAGACAGCATCTTTTTTTTAACACTGTGTAAACTGTGGCTTAAACACAATTGACATTTGTATGTTTTATTTTATATTTGTCGGACACATAAACATGATTCTTTATGCTAAGATAAGCAAATCAACTCATGTGTGTAGCTTCATAATAAATGAAAAAATGTGAGTATGGGGAAAAAACAAAATGTCCTAAAATGTTAAAGTATTCCTTCAGTTGAATTATGAGTAACTTTCACACAAATCTTATCTAATCCATGACAATTAGCATGACTTCCTATCCTGTGATAACTATAATCATACACCACTCTAGCCTCATTATCAGCACATCAAATAGCATGTATTACACAGTAATCATGAGTTCTGTCTTGAATGTTGAATCGGTAAATTGAGTCCTGACCATAGGTCCTGACTAGAAAACTAAAGGATACTTAGTGCAAGTGTTGCCAGTATCTTAAAATAGAAGTAGTATATGTGGACATCTGCCTGCACTGACTTTTAATATACCTGTTTAACTATCTGTACACCTCCGACTCGATAAACTGGTTCCATATCTTTTTCCAGCTTGAATACTGGGACAAAATGCAGGTACAACATGCAAGCTGTTTGTAGATGGTGATGTTGTGCACTTTTTTCTGGTGTAATGTGTAGGTACAACTACAGCTCTAAAGCCAAACATCTCTAACCAAAGGAATGCTTAACTGAGTCTGTAGCCAAAATACACTTCATGTTTTAGAGGAAAACTGTTATCTTGTGATTGCACAAGTAGTGTTTTGTTTCTCGCTGCATGACATTTTGGGAGAACTAATGCATGGTAAAGCATCAACAAAGGATCCTTTTTTAAATGTGTGAGGAGGATTTCAAGCTTGTTTAAAAGTGAATCATGTGCCATCTACTTTACTAAACAGTAAGGGTTTTATTTCTGATTCAGCCTTCAGTTTCTCTACCTCTCTTCTGCAAAATGATGGTGTTTTTTTGTTTTTAATAGTTACTTTAAGCAAGGCCTTTGTGAGCCTTTTGAATAGAATAGTTTAGGTTAGTAAAAACAGGGATATTAGTAGGATATCTTTCCTTCATTTAACTTCATGGAAACTTGTCACTCCTAGTCCTAAGCTTTTAGTAGGAATCAGACCACTATCAAGCGGCTGCTCTGTGTGAGGGGTTAACACAGTGTTTGCTCTGAAGGCTACACAGTACACACCCCCATGGTTGGAGTCAGGCCAGGGGGAAGTGTCTGTAGGAGGCGTGCTCTGAGATCAGCTGAGCCAATCAGCTGCAGGCTGCATGTTAGCTGCTGAACGGCAGATGTGTGGTGACAGCCAGCATTTAAGGTGGAGCTGCTTCATACTGTACACGGTTCAAGGCTCACATGCATGAAACATCCATAGACACTGTAAACTACCTTTGATAATTACTAATGTTTACCCAGCTAACAACTTTTATTAAAACAAATCCCACAAACTTGTCTTGCCTTTAGTAGTAATTTTATTTATTTCTATAAGTTCTACTAATTTGGTGCATCTGTTTTTATTTGTAACTTTGAGTTCATTGTGAAGCATGTTGTTTTGCATCTTAGTGTTTATAAAGTAGTGTATAAATAAATTTATTTCATTATTATCATTATAGATCATGACAAATTGTGTGGAAGTACCTTAAATGTTAAATGGTGTGATTTGTTATGGGCTGTTAAAACCAAACCTGTGGTCTGTGAAACGAAAAAGTATTTGACTTTTATTTTCAATATCTTCATTATATAGTCAAGGTGATTGCTGTATTGCTTAAATGCACTTGTGTGGTGTTGACATAAAAACTGTTAATGTTTTTCAAATCTTAAAATGAGTCCATGCTTAAAGTTGTGTTTTTACTGTTATTTCAGGTGGGATAGCAGGAGGCATAGAGATCTGCATCACCTTCCCCACGGAGTATGTTAAAACACAGCTTCAGCTCGACGAGAAGGCCAATCCTCCCAAATACAGAGGCATCTGTGAGTTCTTTTCCACCGTCTGAAATGAGCCTTTCATTTTCAATTCATTGCTATAATCACATGTGATGATAATGCTACCTCACTCTGTGGGCACTATTACTTGCACCTGTAAACCTTAATAACAAAAATATACCGTAGTTAATAAAGACTGCATTACATTTTACAGGTGTACCTAATAAAGTGGCCTTTTCTGTACATGATACAATATATTCCACTAAACCAAACAATCTACATTAAAATAACCGGTCCAACAGCAAGTTCTCAGTGTTCTTTTGATGAAGTTAAGACATCTTGTTTTTCCAGATTTTAGAGCAAACTACAACGCACAGATGTGTATTTGCGTAGTAAGTTAGTGTTTGTTATCTGTTAGAGGAGAGCTTGTGAACTTTGGCATAGACAATGTTTGTCTGTAATAACTCAGTATGAAGGACTGTTGTTCCAGGCTGCAACCAACCAGGACCCAGAAACTCAATATGCTTGTCTTTAAACTACTTTACTGTTACAGTGAGATACTCCAAACAAAGCAGCTGCTGATCAAGAGATAGCTTTTCTTGGCAGTAGGGTTTACATTTAGGAAAGTGGTGCAACAAATGATTGTTTAGTAGGCTGCTCTCTTTTTCCTCCTCTCCTACAGCTGACTGTGTGAAGCAGACAGTGAACGGTCATGGGGTGAGGGGTCTGTACAGAGGTCTAAGCTCTCTGCTGTACGGCTCTATACCTAAAGCAGCTGTCAGGTACCTTATGCACACGCACGCACGCACGCACGCACGCACACACACACACACACACACACACACACACACACACACACACATTAATGTACAACAGCTTAATTCCAATAAACCTCCATAACACGTTCCACCAGCTTCCCAGATGAGAGGATTTGCTGTTTTTCTCTGTTTCATATCATTGTGTTGCACTTTTCTTTTCCTTAAACATGGGATGTTTTGGTGTTGTTGTTTTTTGTTGTTTTGTTTCTTTCCGTTAACGTCAAGTGAGAAATAAGTATTTTTTTGTGTTTCTCTTAGTATCCTAAGATACTGTTAAGTTTGGCTGTGAAAAAAAATTATTATGAAGGGCAGACCATCTATTTGTATTTATTTTGTTTTTTTTAGAAAGGGGCAGGTCACATAAGATTTTATTCTTCTCCCTGCTCCTTTTCGCTTAATGGTGTTTTGGTAGAGTCATGTTTTGTTGGCAATTATTGTACATTTGGTTTTGCGTACCATGAGCGGGACAACTAAAAATGAAATGAAATTGTGAAGTGAATATCTGTGGGCAATTTCAAAAAGGGCTATTCATTTGAACAGATCCATCAAAAGAACAAACATAATAATGATCATTGTTCATTGCAAATAAATGATTATTTGTATCTACTGGTTTTATTATGTACCACCAATGTTTGTATACATTTTTAAGTCAATTATTGTTCTGCAGATTATTCTCTCAATAATCAATTAATTATTTGAGCTATAAAACTACAGGTGACATCCTCAGACTGACTGATTTGTCCAAACAAAATGACTGTTATTAATGGTTTAGCAAGGCCACTGCAAGCCACGTAGACAAGTAACTCATATTCTTTTCCTTTGGCCGCAGGTTTGGAGTGTTTGAATTCATCAGTAATAAGATGCGCGACGAAAATGGGAAACTCAGCAGCATACAAGGTTTACTCTGCGGCCTCGGGGCCGGAGTAGCTGAGGCTGTGGTCGTAGTCTGTCCTATGGAGACAGTAAAGGTAAAAAATAAATAAATAAAAAAACATAATTAGTCCTGTATTAATTCATTATTTAGCCACTGGGGGCAGCATTAACAGTTTTTAAAACGGCACTGAATCCATCAACCTTGCAGAACCATTCTTCCTATTTAAGTGCTGCACTGTAAAGTTTCTGTTTTGATTATTTTATTTTACACTTTGGCTTGAAAAATATATTTATCATTGTTATGATGTCATTTAAGGTCAAATTCATCCATGATCAGTCATCAGCAAACCCAAAGTACAAGGGATTTTACCACGGAGTGAGGGAGATTATCAGAGTTGAAGGTATGGAAGGTTTCTTCATCTTTAGTGCCACCTGCTGTTCTATCTCATAATGATATCGCCATGCAATAACCTGTTATTGAGGTTACATTTCTTTCTCTGCCTCATTAGCCCTGAACTGGATGGCTGTGAGAGTTTTGCTTTTGATGAAGTTCTGATGATGCTGATGTTTCTATCTGCAGGTCTCAAGGGGACTTACCAAGGCCTCACAGCCACCGTGTTGAAGCAAGGCTCCAACCAGGCCATCCGCTTCTATGTCATGACTTCCCTGAGGAACTGGTACAAAGGTGTGTGATAGAGAATAACTTCCACTTCTTTTATATCCGCTTTGTTTTGTTATAAACAGCCCAAACATTTCCGTTTTTTTGTTTTTGTTTTGTGAAACACGAAGGTGATGACCCCGACAAGGCCATTAACCCTCTGATAACTGGTATGTTTGGAGCTGTGGCTGGTGCTGTGAGTGTGTTTGGAAACACTCCACTGGATGTCATTAAGACCAGAATGCAGGTTGGTTGATTATCATGGTCTCCTCCAAAGAAAAACATATATTCATTAAACCCTGAGCAGATTGACTAACATGTACAACTCTTATTTATCAGGGTCTCGAAGCAAAAAAGTACAAAAGCACACTGGACTGTGCCGTCAAGATCATGAAGTACGAGGGACCAAAGGCGTAAGTTTATAGAGAGAGTTGATTTTATATTTATAGAGAATGAGTGGCAATAGAAAGACTTTGCATATTTTGTATAAGTTGTCTTTTATGGAGGGTAAGACATCATATCTTTAAAGGATTCACACTCTTTTCACATCAATTATTCAGCAATCATTTTGATTATCAACATGTCAGCTACTGCCTAGCTCTATCTCAAGGTTAAAAAATTATAGTAATTTATCATGGTCCTTATTAACACAATTTTGAAAAGATAATGCACATAAAAAAACACATTTTAAAGACATAGAACTATTTTTGGGCTTTTCCAACACTGAAATCACTAAATGATAAAGATATTATTATTATTATTATTATTATTATTATTGGGGAAGCATTTTTTCTAGAAGGGCGACTTGGTTCCAGTGATAAGGCATTTTTGTAAGTGTAGTAGTAAATGTATTTAAAACATTTTAGATGCATTTTTGAATGCCCTAAAGTACGATATTCACTCTGTCCTTGTGTGCCCTTCAGGTTCTACAAAGGTACTGTTCCCCGGCTGGGTCGGGTGTGCATGGACGTGGCCATAGTCTTTATTATTTACGAGGAAGTCGTGAAGGTCCTGAACAATGTTTGGAAGACGGACTAAGATGGACCCCTACCGGTGCTACACAACAAGCAGGAGTGTTACGACAGGCCATTCATATTATTAACCAGGCCAAGTCCCAAACCAATCTCCTTAAACCCTGCTTATAGGTTCTAATATCTACCTCTTAGTGATTTTCAGAGAGAAAGAAAGGGATTGGTATGTTCTTGGATTTATTTATGACAAAGCTACTAAAAGCGTAAGCATTTTCTGCATGAAGAAAGCTCCAGACTGCAGAGTCAGTGCTTACACTTGGTTTTATTCCTTAAATTCCAGAGGGGGGCAGTTCCTTCAGATCTCAGGGAAAGGAACAGGGGCAGGCATTTAGATCTGATTGACTTGAGCAATGGGAAAGCTGTCAGCACAAACAACTACAGCGCTTTGAGTTCACTTATGCTAACGATGTATGCACTTAGTCAAAGAGAAACCAATTGCCAACCGAACAAAATGTGATTTAGAAAACTGTAGATTAAAACGTTTTACTTGAAATGAGAGATTATAACAGATGCAAACATTTAAAGCCCTCTTTAAAAGAAACTATTTAGACTTTTTTTTTACAAGACTTTCAAAACCAGTATTTAATTCAGTGTCTGAACAAATCATTTATATTCAGATGTCATGCTGCAGAGGCATCAGGTACGTTAAGAACTAAATGCCTTAAATTATAATTGTCAGATTAATCAAGCTCGTGGGATCCATAGATGCAGTTTTTTTTTAAATATGTTGCATGTACAGTAGACAACTTCAGTAGTAATGCACATTTCCACATAATAGTGATTGATGAAAAGAGGGTTCTTTTAAGTTGCCGAGATGTCTTTAATCAACTAACTAAGTAGATCGATGCTATAAAAAGTGCCTATGCATTATATGATTCATTTTAAGATCTTTTGAGATTAAGAATGATTGAATGTTGTATGTACTTAAGAAACGACAGATTTTTAATAATGTGCTGCGATGTTTAATTCCAGTCTGTTTCTGAGGTATTCCTGAGATGTTCATATCTTCTAAATTCATCCTGTGTTTTGAGGTATATTTCCTTTGATTGCATAGACAGTTTGAGAAGTGCCATTAATAGTGCCTTCCATCTCATTCCAGGGAGTGCTATAGATTTTATTGCAGATTACGTTTTTAATGTCTAACTTTATTAATTGCCTTTACATTTTTTCACCAATTGATGACCCAATGTGCCAACTGCTGCTCTTATACAATATATATAAGAAGTCACCTAAAGACTGGAGTAGCTTGTTTACATGCAATGCTAATAATTGTTTTTACAAATGTTTACTTTGAGCTATATTTTTCAGCTCCAGCTTGCATACATGTAGACATCATGCCATAGCTATTTAAATATCTTTGGAGTTTTCATATTTAGACATGAAACACATCCACATCCAGTAGTTAAAACCAAGTATTGTGCCTTCAGTCTAATTCATTCTACTGTAACATGTATGCACACAAATAAACATTGGATCAGACGGTTCATTTTGTCGTGTTCATTTCATTCTGGTTATCTTATCATGATTTACAGAATTTATTCCTAGCAGGGGTGGAACATGTACTCAGATATTTAACTTAAGGAGTAGCAATACTACAGTGTAAAAAGACTGTTACAAATATATAAATAAAATCCCATCATTTAAAATCCTACCAAAATACAAGAACAAATACTACTCAAAAAACAATACTATATTAGCAATAATACTCTATTTTAGAATAATGTAGATTTAGTTTAATGGAACTGTATTTTTTACTGTAAATCTTATATTTTTGATTATGCTTGAAAGCGATTTAAATGACCCAGCGTATGAAATGTTGTTCAAATAAAGCTGCTTTGCCTTGCCTAATGTTGCAGCTGGTAAAGGTGGAGCTCATTTTAAGTCCTTCACAGATTTTAAGGTAGCTTAATCTAATAATAAATTTAAATGTATTTCTTGATTATGTGTTGTATTTATAATATCGATCTGTTTAAGAAAAGTTTTAAAATTAATGTAATGGTGTAAAAGGTACACTATTTGCCTCTGAAATGTAGTGAAGGAGAAATATGAAGTAACTTAAAATAGAAATACCTAGTTGAAATTATTAGTCACTACAAATTACCTTTAGGTATTTGTGTCCAGTAAATGTAGCATAATACTTTAATTGTCACTGTTTTTCTTCTCTTAGCCATGCTCTCCATCACTAGCTCCTTGTATGTTTCCTCTGTGACCTTGCTTTGCGCTTTTTAGTACCTTGCGCTTGCCGTAGTTGTCAGTGCAGCGTTCTCCTCCTTGAATCGGACGAATGAAAGAAGATGTTTGTTTTCATGTGGCGGCGGTATTAAGGCATCTTTAAACATGGCTCTCAATGGAGGGGGAAGCAGAGGATTTTACTTCAACACCGTCTTGTCTTTGGCTCGGTCGTTGGCAGCTCACAGGCAGGCCCCGCTAGAAAAGGTAACGTTATACGTGGCCCGGTAGCTAACGACAGTTTCAAGCTAATACCTGTCAAGAGTCTTTGACATTAAAGGCCTGCTCTTAACTTCGCTTCTCTAATGGGGTTATGTGATTTTTGATTTAAAAACCACAGTTAACATGTCTAGCAGTTCCCTAGTGTATGTATTACGTTGCCATTTTCTGATTTAAGACGACACAGTAGCACTTATAACTGACTTCAGAGGTGGCTAACGTCGGCTAACTGTTAGCTGTTTTGAACCTTTAGCTAATCTTCTCTTAGGTTTAAGACTTGATGTGTACGATCCTTAACAGGAAGGAAAGCTCACATTTCCATAAGGTGTACACTTATTCCTTTGTAATTATATGTAATAGTTCATATTCATTAAGCTGTCAACACAAGTTGTATAACACAGATCTTCATAATGTTTTTATTCTTTCTGCATAACATCAAGAAACTAGTAATCCATTAGAAAATGACTTGAAAGACCAATTCATTACTAAATAAAAGATAGATAAAGTTAAAATGTTTGTAAGGAGGTTATTGGATCACATGTAATTGTATTGTATGTCATGCACAGAGTTAAGATACTAATATAACAAAGTGTCATTAAAACAGTAATGTATAGAAACAAATAAATGTGTCTTAGGATAGCGTGGTTTCACTATTTTCTAATGCCAAACTGTCAAATTACTTATCATCAAAATGATGAGATTATTCCATGTTGGAAAAAACAAGTATGAATCTAATATTCGATTTTAGGCTGAGTGTAATTTTCATTACTATTTTGAGTCTAGAAACATACTGTCATTCAGTATGGTGTCCAATATTACTTATTGTAAAACCAAATAATTCAGTTGTAGTGATGTCCTTAGGTTCAAAAGCAACAGCAGTGTTTACTTCAGGTGTCAAAAACATTTTTTGTCCCCAAACAAAGAAGCAATCAGTGCTAAAGTATTGCTTATCGCTATAGGGTGAATCAATGTATCCATTAAACTAATTGCAGCATTTTCGCGTGACAAAGTGAAGCAGTCAATGTGCTTTCACTGAAGCAATCAATAGTAGATGAGAAGAGTTCTAATCAGAGGACCACCAATCAGACAGCTGCCCTGGGGAACCACAAGTCCCAGAACACTGTGTGTCACTTTCTTTTTGGTAATTTAAGTACTTTCATATTGGTCTGGGAATGTCAACATTAATGTACAATATCAACCTTTTCCTGCATTTCTATGTAAACTTAAATAAACATGAAATAAAATAATGCTGTGATCTCTAGCGACAGCAGAGACCCCACCCAAACAGGTTCATCTGGCAATGACAAAGAGGAAGTATCACCTCTATATTACTGTCATCATTTAAAGACATAAAGGAAGATGTATTATGAAGTCATGACATGCAGACTAAGGAATCACAAAAGGGAGGCAACCAACTTGAAGTCCCACCCAGAAGATGTAATCATTTCTTCTCACAACATATTTTAGATGAAGGGTTTTAAAGTAAATTAGATTTATTTCTGTGTATTGGAAGTACTGTTGAAACTCAAGTTATTTGGAATAATAGGGCAACTATGTAACTCAGTCAGGCGGTTAGGATTTGTATTCAGGGATTATGATGAGCCTGGGAAATATTTCACAACAAAAGAGCAGACAGGAATTGGAGTGATTTGACCACACACCCACTGAGATTTAAAATGGGGAAATGTTTTGAGCTAAAGAGGAAGTCTATCTTCTAATGAAAGAGCTGTGGTAGCAGTAATACAGTGAGCAGGCAGTTTAGTGAATTATTGGGAAAGTGGACTTTGCCTTTCTGATTTTTCTGTCTATGTAAGGTCTTTTGAAATGTGCTTGTTCTAGTGGTCTGCAGAAGCACACTTGCAGGAGTAGTTTAAAGCATCCACCATTAATCAGACTTACAGTATGTTTTGCTGCAATAATAATTTTGATAGTTGATTTAAAATACATTTTTATTTGCCATAAATCACTCATGGGTTTATTCTATAATATATTAGAAAAGCGTAAAAGTTAATAATTACCCAGAATCTAAAGAGACTGCTTGTTTTTCTAGTCTAAATCCTCCCAAAAGTTTATTTAACTATCAAATATGACAATTAATTGAAGCAAATCCTTAATTTGTCTTAACTTAGTTCATATATTGACTGTTTGAGTTCAATGCTTGTGTGGAATGTAAAGTTTCTGAATGTTATAAGTGGTAAACCGCAGGGGTCTGCTTCAGCACATAGACCAGATTGTCTGAACAATACCCTTCTTTCAGTGGGTGCGAGAATGCCCTTTGGTACTTTAAGAACATGTTGTATTTGACTATACACTACTTACATTAAGCACAGTTTCCCTGGCTCAGTGAAGATCTTAGCTGCTGTCAAAACACATAGCATTTTATTACTGTTTTAGGACTGAAAAACAACCGTTTTGAGATTTAGCTTTTGAGTCAAATGTAAATTCTCCACAAATGTTCTTCATCTTTTAACAGCATTAATTAAATATACTCTACATTGCATACTGAATAAAACATTCAAGACCTAGAGATCCTATTCTGTATTTGAAGGTTTATAAATCCCTCATAGCTTCAGCCCTTTGGCATTAGGTTAATTAATGCCAGAGGCAGACTTGGCTCAGTTCCTGCTGCATATTCAGGGAATCAAAATCATTATCACTAATGGCACCTAGCAGTGTGCAATTCATTAAGCTGAGATAAATGATGCACTGCAATTTTCAAAGAATGTGTTGTCCATAGCTGATGCTTACAGCTCATTTGAATAATTGTAATGTATTCCTCTCACAGGTACAGAAGCTACAATGCATGTGCCCCACAGACTACAGAGGAGTCTTCCAGCTGGATGAGAGGAGGAGAGATGCTGTCATTGCTCTGGGCATCTTTCTGGTTGAGTCAAACCTGCAGGTAAACCTAGTTCCTACTTACCTCTCTACTTCTGTATTGGTGTCCTAGTATCTCTGTATAACTTCCTATGCAATACTTCTGTTGCAGCACAAAGATGCTATTGTCCCCTACCTTCTTGGGTTGCTTAAAGGGCTTCCTAAAGTTCAGTGGATTGAAGAGAGCTCAGAGCGCAAAGGAAGGGGTAACGATACACCTCTGATTTTGCAACATTATTAAATATAAAGCACATAAGGTTCACTTTAATTGTGTTTTATTCAATATACTTGAGATATGGATGACTGAATACAATTTAAGGGCGTTGTTTTTTTAAATATTTGGTGCACTTCCTGTCTTGCAGAGACCCTTCCTGTCGCGGAGAACTTCACCTTTGGTCTGGTAACACTACTGTCAGATGTTGCCCAACGTGATGAAACCTTACGAGGACAGGTGTGTGGATATGTCTGTCTATCTGGGAGCAATACTTGTGTTCATCCCTCCAAAGAACGGGCCAAATCGTGTGTGTGTGTGTGTGTGTGTGTGTGTGTGTGTGTGTGTGTGTGTGTGTGTGTGTGTGTGTGTGTGTGTGTGTGTGTGTGTGTTTCTTTCTTGTTTCTTGAGTTCAACCATTCTTCTTTGTGTAACTCTCCTTTACGGCAGCCACCAAGGATAGACTCTCTTTGGGACATAGAGGAAAACATTTTGTAACAAAAGAGCTTTCTGCTGAGCCTAATATTGGTTTTGTCAAAAAAAAAAATTTCAATATTGACATCGAAAACTTTAAATGTTGATATGCATGGTTGAGGCAGAGTATATGATATCTTTGTATCATCTTTGACAGATCCTGGAGGCGATCATGGACATCATGCAGATCCTGCAAGATATCTGCAAGAATCCAGAAGTCCACGATAAAGGTGCCACACATCCTGCCTTCTTTGTATTCTACTTATCATTACTAATGTTCTAACCTCCATGACTCTTTTCTGTACAGAATACCTGTGCAGGTACACTGTGCCCACCCTGCTGGGTGTTGCTCGAGCATTTGGCCGCTACAGCAACACTGATGAGCCGTTACTGTCCAAGCTGTTCCCCCGACCGGTTGCTCCTCTCCCGGCTACGGCGGATGAAAGTGATGCACCGCACCGGCGCTCCTTCAATGACTTCCGCTCCATCATGCCGAGCTCTTTACTGTCGGTGTGTCAGGGAGACACTCTGAGGCGCAAAGGCTCCAGTCAGCAGGTAGAAATCATTTGGAAAAAGTAAAGGAACAAACTTAACCGAACCCCTAAAAAGCTATATGTTTTCCAATTATGGTGTCAGAATATACCAAATTCATGATGACCATATTATTTAAAAAATTGAATTTTCATATATTGATAAAAATACACATATGACAATACCCTTGTGGCAGATGTTAGGCTGTTGGATGGTTTTGTTTATTGGTTCATCTGAATGCCTATTCACTATCCGTTAGTGTATTTGAACATTTCTGAAAATCAAGACTTTCTCGTCCTCCTTCTAATTAAATGTATATGCAATTTATATGCAAATAAATTAACAAAACATACAATGAACAACGTTAAAAATAAATATGGCTCAAAGGATTTTATTTCCTCAAAAGTTCTAAAGATAAAACAATATTATAATTATGTAAAATGTTTAGGCCAAGATAATTACATACTGTTTTTTGTGTGTTTTCAGGCCAGTCCAGAGAGAGCCTGTCTGACCCCCATCTCCCCCTCTGACCCCTCCGCACAGTACTTTGAAGGTCAGTACCTGAGCAGAAGTGTTTGAGGCCGTTGGGCTTTCAGGAACCATCAGTGACTCTCTGAGGAAGCTGTTTAAAAAACTTCTGCTTCCCTCTTCAGGTTCATACCTCCCTGATGGCAGCGCAGTGGACCCTGACTACTACTTCTCCACCATCAGCTCCAGCTTCTCCGTCTCCCCTCTTTTCACTGGAAGCAGCTCCGGAGAGTTTCATGTCCCTCTGGATATGCTCAAACAGACCCTTCACATGGTTAGCAGCAGAAAATATGCAATTGATTCAAATAAAATTCAGTCCCAAGTAATGTATAAAAAGTGGAATTTCATTAACTTGTCTCTCTCTATAATAGGTTGAACATTTTGTCTCTGAGACATTTTTAAAAACACTGGATGACGCCTTGGCAGAAGTTATAGAGGTATGATTCTTAAATCACTTGTACTTGTGTACTTATTGTTTTCTTGATACATTTGGTTCATTAATACATTTCTGCTCATTTCTTGGCAGTTGAATCCCGGCTTTCATCTGTACTACAAAACCTTCAGTGATCCTCTGTATGTAGCCATTTTCAAAATGCTAAGAGACACGCTTTACAATTTAAAAGGTAAAGAATCCAGTTTTTTTACTCTTTTTCAAACGTTTTGAACATTTAGCGACATATTTCTCATTTTTAAATGGGTCCATCGGCAATCATGTTTTATTGGTTGTGTTCCCAGACCTACAGACAGACTATGTGAAGGAGGTTCATGACTTTGTGCTGGAGCAGTTCAGCAGCAGCCAGTCGGAGCTGCAGAGGATCCTGCATGATGTTGAGTATCTCCAGAGTGAACTGAGCCCTCTCAAACTGCGCTGCCAGGCCAACGCTGCCTGTGTGGACCTCATGGTGTGGGCAGTGACTGAAGAGCAAGGTCAAATATCTCCTTTTCAGACCGAATGTAACTGTCAAGGAAGTCATTTCAGCAATTTTCATCTGTTTTCTGTCTATATATTTCATATCAATAGGAGCTGAGAACCTTTGCACCAAACTATCAGAGAAGCTGCAGTCCAAGACGTCGAGCAAAGTCATCATCGCTCACATGCCACTCCTCATCTGCTGCTTACAGGTAACCATTAACTGCTTGTTAAACAAAAAGGTTTCTGTCATTCTAATCTAGTCTTGGTTATTATTACACATCCTGTATCCATGGATCACACATTGCATGATATATCACCAGATCTTCACTTTTACAGTTTATACAGTAGCTTTAGTTAGCTACACAACCTTTTTTAACATATGGCAGTAATTGGGTGTAAATGTAAAGAAACAAGTAATCTACATGTTAGCCGTTTTAAATATTGGGTAAAACTAAGCTTTAAAAGTTCAAAATTACAAAATGTTGCTGCAACCTTCTCCAGGTATATCGTTTTTCTCAAAGCCTGGATGCAGTAGAACCATAGTTGTTCATTCGTTCACAAATTGACACAAATGTCTGTGTCTTCAGGGCCTGGGTCGTCTGTGTGAGCGCTTTCCGGTGGTGGCCCACTCTGTCACCATGTCCCTGAGAGACTTCTTGGTGGTACCCTCTCCTGTCCTGGTGAAGCTGTACAAATACCACACCCAGTGCGCTCAAGGTAACACAATACACTCACAGCTCCACCAATCACTTGCAGTATTATCTCCATTGCAACGTTTACTCACCAAATCCTAAACAATTTGAAGGGACTGGTGAGATAAAGATCCATGTGACCAACGAACATTCCCAGTCAACCCTCAGTACAAATTCGAGCAAGAAGAGCCAGCCCTCCATGTACGAGCAGCTACGGGATATCTCCATCGATAACATCTGCAGGTGAATTCACTCCCACACACTTGTACAGCATATACATACACACACACACTGGTATCCACACACATGTTACCTATCTCTCTCTCTCTCTGTCCTCAGGTGCCTGAAAGCCGGACTCACTATGGATAATGTCATCGTAGAAGCTTTTCTCGCCAGCCTGTCTAACCGTCTCTACATCTATCAGGAGAATGATAAGTAAGTCATATCATACTGACTTTGAAGAGGATGAAAAGCCTTCCTTTTGAGAGTGTATTTACAGATGTTCCCCTCCCTTCCTCAGGGATGCTCACCTGATCCCAGACCACACCATCAGGGCTCTGGGTCACATCGCTGTGGCTTTACGGGACACCCCCAGAGTAATGGAGCCCATCCTCCAGATCCTGCAGCAGAAGTTCTGTCAGCCTCCCTCACAGCTCGACGTCCTCATCGTAGACCAGCTAGGCTGCATGGTCATCACTGGCAATGTAAGGAGTTATTTCTTTATTAATTATTTTAAAACAGACCTTACCCTGAAGATAAAACATCGATATAGCTAACAGCTGATTCTATACCTTTTTAACGTTAAATGTTTCTAACCTCATAACTTGATTTTTTTCCATCTTAGCAATACATCTACCAGGAAGTGTGGAATCTGTTCCAGCAGATCAGTGTGAAAGCCAGCTCCATGGTTTACTCTAACAAAGACTACAAGGACCATGGATACAGGTGACCTCAAATCTCAACTGACACAATTGTTATCCTTCTGATTACATAAGCAAGTGATGCACAAGTGGGAGAATATTGTAATCCTCATAGTTGAGTATTAATCACATTTGTTGAGATTCTTGTAAGTGAATGTTGCTGTGTGCACACAGTAAAGTAGCTGCTGCAGCAGAGGCAACTGTTTTTCAATATTTTACTTCTGGGAAAAGCAGCACTGTTTCATTAGAGAGAAAGAAACTCGGTAAAAAGTGGAACTGAAGTTATTGACAGAACGTTAATCTGCAAATTATTCGAAAATGTATTGTTTTCTAGCAAAAACACAAGACATTGTCTACTTTTTTTCAATTTTGATGATTTGACACTTATATATATATCTATTCTAACCAATACTAAAATGTGGTTTGTATAAAGTAGGGGAATGTAAAGTGGGAGAATATTCTCATCCTCATATAGTCGAGCATTATTCACAGTTTGTCATGAAAGTCTAGTAAATGTCATGTTCCTTTTCTTGTTTGCAGACACTGTTCCTTGGCTGTGATAAACGCTCTGGGTAACATAGCAGCGAACCTGCAGGCGGAGCAGATGGTGGACGAGCTTCTTGTCAACCTACTGGAGCTCTTTGTCCAACTGGGCTTAGAGGGGAAGAGAGCCAGCGAGAGAGCGCCAGACAAAGGCCCGGCTCTGAAGGTAGAGCACACACACATCTACACACACCGCAGCAATGAGACTGCAGTGTTGGCTCAGGGCGGTAAAAGTCCAGGAGAAAAGATGATCTTAACATAACCTTTGCAGCCGGTCGAGAGCATGTCAACATTTATTCCAGCTAGAACATTACCAATACATTTCCAAAATTAAATTATTGGTTTTTAAGGGTTTAATGAGCCAACCATTAACATCAGCATCTCTGGTTCGCCTCCAGCTGGGGACCTTTTGTTGCACGCCATTTCCTGTCAAGTCTCTGCCGTCAACTATCAATAAAGTGATCAACTGAACAAGAATATAAACAATGATTTAACTGCCATGATGAACGAGGCAATTACATCATCTCATCTTTATATATGAATAGCGACATTTATTATAAAGACAGAGATTGCAGGGAGAGAAGTATGATTGCATGCCCCTTGAGGCTTGTGTAAACTATGCATGCTTTTGTTGTAGAAAGTACTTTTAGTAGAATCATACTGACACTTAGATTCCTTCCTTTTCTCTTTAGGCATCAAGCAGTGCTGGAAACCTTGGTGTCTTGGTTCCAGTTATTGCAGTGGTAAGTGTTCTGGATAAAATGTCCAAAATGCTGAGCTTTAATCACACTGTTTTATTAACCATGTTACTACATATTCCCTTTTTAAGTTGAATTGGATCCTTCCCCCTTTGCTGCATGTAGTCCCCCCTATTTCCGCTTAATCTGTTACTATCAATGAAGGCAAAAAGCCCCAAAAAAGTCAACTTGTTCCACTTTTTTTGTAACTTATATAATACCCTACCAGCAATGCTCTTCAGCTTTGAATATACTGTACCTTAACAACCGCTCAGATCCATTCTCTCTCTTCCTCTGCTGTTAGCTGACTAAGAGGTTGCAACCAATTAAAGAAGCAAAGCCGCGTCTGCAGAAGCTCTTCAGGGACTTCTGGCTCTACTCTGTTGTCATGGGATTTGCTGTTGAGGGCTCAGGTACAATAAAATACATTATACACATTAATAATAATCTACTATATCTTACTTCAGCATCACGTGTTGCTTCTGTTGAAATCTTCAGGTCTGTGGCCGGAGGAATGGTATGAGGGAGTTTGTGAGATTGCAACCAAATCACCGCTGCTCACTTTTCCAAGCGGGGAACCTTTACGCTCAGAGCTCCAGTACAACTCTGCACTGAAGAATGACACTGTCACTCCGGTATGAGAGCACAATCATGCACAGATATGCTCACACATCATATCACACAAGTGCTCATACGTTTGTGGTCGGTTGTTGTTTTTCAGGCGGAACTGAATGATCTGCGGAGCACCATCATCAACCTGCTGGATCCTCCTCCTGAGGTTTCTGCTCTCATCAACAAGCTGGACTTTGCCATGTCCACATATTTACTGTCTGTGTACAGATTGGAATACATGAGGTATGCCAACATGTCTATAATATGTATTGGGTTATGTGCTTCACGGTGTTCGGGGATTATTCTAGTGTGCAGTATATCGTTTCTATAAGTGATGTTTTCTCCTTTTAGGATGCTGCGTGCTCTGGACTCTGAACGCTTTCAGGTCATGTTTCGATACTTTGAAGACAGAGCAATACAGAAGGATAAATCTGGTAAGCAAAAAAACAAACATAAACAGGTGCTTTTACATGCTTATTATAATCATTAACATTTAAAATATTCCTTCCAGGCATGATGCAGTGTGTCATTGCTGTGAGCGACAAGGTTTTTGAGGTCTTCCTGCATATGATGGCTGAAAAGGTAAGGGAGATGTTTTTTCAATGAAAAGAAACTTGTATCCTGTGAGGAATGTGTTTCTTCTTTAGTCATTAAACAGTCAAATTGCATTTTTACTTGTCACTCAAGGATTTCTAAGATTACATGGTTTGTTCCATTGGCATTAAAAAAACGCTGCTGCTCATATAAGGTATTTTAAGTGCTGCCTGCGTAGAGGCACAAATATAGGAGGGCTGAATGAAAATGAATTCAAGTTGCTGCAGCTGCACCTGATTTATTGTGGCTTTAAAATAAACTGTGTATAAGGTTTTAACATCTGGGAAAGCAGATTTTTTTAATGAGAGAAAAAGAAAACAGTAAAAAAAAGTCTTAACAGTTTAGAAAGTAAAAAAAAAAAGCTTGTAAATCTTAACTAAGGAGTTAATTGACAGAACATTTATATAGAGCTTGTTTGAAAATGTTGGATTTTCTAGCAAAAATGTGCTTGTACTTCCAAATGTGATTGTTTTCCATTTTTGCCTGTTATCACTGTACTCTAAACATTATTCAACTTTGGACTGTTGGTTGAAACAAAACAAGACTTATTAGGACATTTCTAGAACAAATAAAGAATTAATTAATGAGAAAATAGCCTAACTTATCTAATATTTATGCTATATTTTCAGCCAAAAACCAAAGCCCACGAGGAGGAGCTGGAACGACATGCTCAGTTCCTCTTGGTCAACTTCAACCACATCCACAAGAGGATCCGCAGAGTGGCTGACAAATATCTGTCCGGCCTGGCTGAAACGTGAGAGTGCATCAATACACATGCCTATATATCCAGAATACTGTTTAATATACATTAGTGTCAACATTATTTTCTCTCCTCAGTTTCCCCCACTTGCTGTGGAGTGGCCGTGTGCTGAGAACCATGTTAGACATCCTGCAGACGCTTTCCCTCTCACTCAGTGCAGTAAGGGATGTTAAAAGTGGATTATTCAACAGTCATCAATCAGTTTCTCTCTATACTTAAGGGTGTTTGTGCTGCATTTCAGGACATTCACAAGGACCAACCTTATTACGACATCCCAGACACTCCACATAGAATCACCGTCCCAGACACATACGAAGCCAGAGAGGTAATTACACTTTATTCTTGATTTCCGCTTAAAAAGAACTCAGCATTTACTTATGTTCTACATCTCTATATGCAATTTGCTAAAAGTATCTAATGCTTTTGTATCTTAAATTGTAGAGCATAGTGAAGGATTTTGCTGCTCGTTGTGGAGAGATTCTTAAAGAGGCGATGAAGTGGGCGCCATCTGTGACCAAATCCCACCTCCAGGTAACATTTATTTCTGAAAAAGTAGTCCTATAATACTAGAAATCTCTACATGTAGAGCCTCATATTAAATAAAGTTCACATTGTGGCCCAAAACATTCTTTCACCTTTGTACTTTGTGTTTTTTTCAGGAGTATCTGAACAAACATCAGAACTGGGTGTCGGGTCTGTCCCAGCACACGGGCCTGGCCATGGCTACAGAGAGCATCCTGCACTTTGCTGGTTACAACAGACAGAGCAGCACACTGGGGGTAAGTCATACAGCTTACTTGCACTTATACTTGTTAATGCTCCAAATTGATAATTTATTTCAGAAATGAAAATGGCTCAAGAATGGAGCCTTGTGGGACACCATTAACAATAGTTGCTTAATTCACTGTTTATCCACTAATGGGGGCTTGTAGTTATTATAGGTGTACCTGACTTAACTCAAAATAAAGTGAAATAGATCCAGAATACTTAGAGCAAGAGAACAATGTATTTGGTGAAATAAATGTGTTACTTAAATGTGATGGCAAGTTAACCTTCTTTCTACATTATAAATTACAATTGATATGCTTATTTCTTATGCTTCACCTGTAGACCACTCAGCTGACTGAGAGACCATCCTGTGTGAAGAAGGACTACTCCAACTTCATGGCCTCCCTCAACCTCAGGAACAGATACGCTGGAGAGGTAAAACCAACAAATCATACATACAATTTCTCATAACTAACTGCTCTGCTTTCTGTGTCTTAAAACCACCAAATTATATTAACTTATTTGATCAAACACTTTTAAATGTCGCTTCACATGCTCACTTCTTCTCTATCTTCTTTTCTTTCTCTTTTGTCTGTAGGTATCTGGTATGATCAACTTCTCCGAGGCAGTTCGAGGACAATCCGATCTGAGCCAGATGATGATCAAGCAGATGGGAGAGGCTTTAGAATCTGCACAACCTAAAGCCTTCACTGAGTCCATGTTCAAACTGGCTGCTTTGCTCATTAGCTCCAAAGGTTTTACATTTTCACTTAGATTAATATGTTTTATTTTAAATGCACAGCTCTTTGTTGTTCTTTGCTCTGGACTTGTTGTCTGACTTCTACTTTCTCCATATTTTTCTTAAGAATGCGATCCTCAGCTCCTGCACCACCTCTGCTGGTCTCCTCTCAAGATGTTCACATCACACGGCATGGAAACAGCTATCGCCTGCTGGGAGTGGCTGTTGGCAGCACGTGTTGGAGTGGAAGTACCGGTACATATCTTTTTTTCTCTAAATCATTTTTGTGTCCTTTGGGACAGTGCATTTCTATAGTGCTTTTATACAGTAAAAATCGCTTTTCTACACAGTTTATGCGGGAGATGGCAGGAGCGTGGCAGATGACGGTGGAGCTTAAGATGGGCTTGTTCTCCGACGCTCAGGTGGAGGCTGATCCTCTGGCTGCTTCAGAGGAGAGTCAGCCTATCCCCTGCCCTCCAGACGTTAACCCTCACCAAATATGGATCGAGGTCAGACAAAAGCAATTCCACTTTGGTTACTATAACATGCTTTTATAAATGACCTTCCCCACTACTTATTGTCTCTCATGCCTACCTTTTTTATTCTTCTCCAGTTTCTAGTCCAGAGGTTTGAGATTGCAAAGTATTCCAGCGCAGATCAGGTTGAGATCTTTGGCAGTCTGCTACAACGCTCCCTGTCTCTCAATGTCGGTGGGGCGAAGAGTAGCCTCAACCGCCACGTAGCTGCCATTGGGCCTCGTTTCAGGTACATTAACACAAAAAGCTAAAAGATAATGTCGGTAAGTTTTCTGATCCCTTTACTTTACCTACCTGTCATTTGACGTCTGTTGATTCTTCAAGGGTCTTCAAAACAAGCTTGTTTTTTAAGAAAATGTGCTAATTGCATGGAAAGTGTAGAATTTTCTATTGCAGATTTGTTTATATATGTCTATGTACTTCAGGCTGCTGACTCTGGGACTGGCTCTGCTCCACTCTGATGTCCTCACAAATTCAACTGTAAGAAATGTGCTCCGAGAGAAGATCTATTCTACAGCCTTTGATTACTTCAGGTACCTACACACTCAAAATCTATGGAGCGACAAATATTTTCATGCAATACATGTGTAATGGCTTTTTCAATTACAGTAATATATTCTATAAAACCTAAAAAGAATAGTACAAATACCACAGTAGCTTGAGAAGATTTCTTTATAGTGCTTGTTTCCAAAAATAGTCCAAATTCCAAAATAATCAATTATAGAAAGAAGAATGTTTTTTGCTAACATGCTAAACTAAGATGGTGAATGTTGTTTTACCTGCTAAACAGTGATATGTAAGCATTTTGATTGGGTGTATGTTAGCATGCTGACATTAGCCAATAACTAAAAGCACTGTTTTGCCTAAGTAGAGCCTCAAAAAGAATTGAATTGCAAATCAAAATCCCACTCAATAAACTATTGATGATCTAACTCTCCAGCGCCCCTCCGAAGTTTCCAACCCAAGGTGACAAGCATCTCCGCGAGGACATCTGCATCATAATCCGTTTCTACGCCAGCATCCTGTCTGACAAGAAGTACCTGGCAGCATGCCACTTGGTCCCACCTGGTGAGCTTGGTACTACCCCGGCCCCGAGCACGCTCTCTGCCGGGATATTTGGATCGCTTATCGTGTCCAGCACTTCTCCGATTTCCCTCTTAAGTAAGCCTAAAGCGGTGCAGCTCGGACTGCACTGCAGCAGGGGCATGCTTATGGCGCGTGACATATTTGACGCTGTTTGTCCTCACAAAGCTGCTGATAGATCCTGGTATCTATCAGTTGATATTACCAACCTAGTTGTTTACATTTTTAACGTTTTTTCCTCAGTGTTGGTTTTACACTTCTTTTCTTCCTCTTATTTTCAGTGCCTTTTTTTAAATTTGTATTTACAATCTTTCCTGAATAATAAGCAGCTGTGAGGAAAAGCTCAAATTTGTCAACTGCGTTAAGATGCATGATTATTCATCATCTCAGCCCCACCCGTCTGCTCCAATCCTCGATTTGATCAACTTCCAAATAATTAATTACAAGCTATAAAAATGCTTTTTTCTTCCAACCCAGAAAATCCTCTCCTCTTCATTACTGACGACCCAGAGATAAGACATGGTCTCATTCTCATACACATTGTAGCGCTTCAGGTAGACGGGTCCTCTAACCGCTGATCCTGGGTCAGAGTCATTCGCTGCCAGCCCCCCTGCACATTAACAAGACAAAAAAATATCTGACCCAGTATCAGTGGTTTAAAGGAAGCTCTGCTTACATGCTTTCAAACGCATGACCATCACAACAGCAGAGGACTAACTGATAACTCATCTCGCTCATCTCTCCTCATATTATGATCGTTTTGCACTGTTGAGAATTACTACATGAGTCTACATGTGCTTGTGTCTGGACCAAACTAAATCTGTTTGCGTGTAAAACAGATAATCAGGACCCGTCCCTGAACAGTCTGTCGGTGATGAACGCAGCCGACCTCCGGAGCAGCATGGACTCCAGTGCTCGCTCCCAGCAGAGCAGCCAGGGCTGGATCAACACCTACCCGCTGTCCAGTGGCATGTCCACTGCATCCAAGAAATCAGGTACTGCTTAGGATCAGCATGGGAACAATATGTTTACAGAGAAAGAGATTCCAAAAATGAGTTACAAACTCTTTTCCAATTTTCTTACCTCAGTTCTGCTGTTTTTTAAACAGTCTTATTTGTTTGTTTGAGGTTATGCCTGTCTGGATTTATATGTAAGATCTCATAGTATCAGATGTTTTATCTTAACCTGTATTAATATGAACTAAATAAATAAGATGAAGTTGGTCATTTAACTCTCAAAACTGGGAGCATGCAATATGCTGGATATGCAACTTGTTCAGTCACTTTCAGGTGGTAACACTTCAACTATAAAGCTTAACAAGCTTTTTGAAAGGTTTCTGCATTAACGATGGAAACTGTAAAATAGACTGGTTATCTTAACTGTATAGCACCAAATATAACAATACATACAATTAATTGGAAAAATACTGCAACTGTTTTTATTTATTTAATTATTTATTTTGACCCTAAAGTAAACAAAGGGATGGACAACATTGACTGTCCCATAATAAAAGATAATTGAACCTTTAGACCTCCGATAGGAACAGAGTCCGGATTAAGACTAAAGAAATGTTCCCATTCCATGAGAACACAAATACAGACAACTTAAACCCACATTATGGTCTAACTATTCTCTGTTCCCTAGGGACGTCTAAGAAGAGTAACAGAGGGACGCAGCTTCACAAATACTACATGAAACGCAGGACTCTGTTGCTGGCCCTGCTGGTGAGGGGAAAAAAATAAATTTCATTCATTGTTTTTAACTCCTCTTCTCATTATCACCCACTCTTCATGCTCTCTTTCTCGTTCCCCTTTCTGTGTTTCCAGGCCAGTGAGATCGAACGTTTGACCACGTGGTACAACCCCCTCTCCGCTCAGGAGCTGGCCATCGCAACGGAGCAATCTGTGGAGACCAGCATCGCCAACTGGAGGTCCAAATACATCAGTCTGACAGAGAAACAGTGGAAGGACAACGTGAACCTGGCCTGGGGCATCGCACCTTACCTGGCCATGCAGCTACCAACAAGGTTCTCACTCTGTTTGTTTTAAGGGGACCTATCATGCAAAATGCACTTTTCGATGTCTTTTATACATAAATATGTGTCCCCGGTGTGTCAGGGAACTCACAAAGTGTCAGAAAACAAAACCCTCTCTCTTTTCCTCCGTACCCAAATCTAAAAAAAACGGAGGTACAATGGAGCTGATCCAGATTTGCGTCCAATATGACGTAATATCAGAAATGCAGACCCACGGCCCTATCAGAAACGTCACTATCAGAAACAATTCCCGACGTGTTTTGGACGTAATATGGTCTTTGTTTACATTAGCAAGCATCGCTAACACTCAGAGCTAACCTGTACTGGAGAGAGTACTGTATGTGTAAAAAAGCAGGAAATAAAAAAAGGAACTCACCTTGTGATAAACCGGCAAGAGAAAAAAGCATTTGAGCTCCATACTGTTTCAGAAATAATCCTTGATGGGGTTTGGAACATGATATGGCGTTTCATCACGGCAGCATTGAGCTGTTTCTTCGGTATAATTCTGAGCAGGCATTAGTTCCCCCTCCTCTTTTTTAGAACCTGCAGTTCTCTAACACAGGGGTTCCCAAACTTTTTAAACACGATAAAGAAAAAAACTCTTCCTCCCTTTGTAAAACTAAATTTGATAGATTTATTTGTTTCTTCAATACATTTAGGAGTTTTGCAGCTGCAGCCTTACTTACAATACGTTTAGTAGCTTAAAGTGGATAATGTTCACTAAACCTTTTTAGGGAATACAGTATATTCTGATAAAATATAAAATCTTTAAACCAAGCTTTTTTAATGGTTTTACCACTATAATTTAATTTGGATGTCATTTTGAATGAAATGTTCTTATGTGTGTACCTCATTGGAATAACAGTTGCACTTCAACGCTTTTTTTGTCACTTGTTGTTACAGTTGAGTGAAGGAAGCAGGACCCAAATGCAGATAACCCTGAAAATGCCTTTATTTCAAGGATAAAGTAATAATAACTTGGTCAAAACAGAACACACACCGGTGAACTCAGTCACAAACAAAAGACGAACCAACACTGAACACAGGAAGAGACTAGACTAAGGTTGCATTCCGATAATCCAAAAATCAGCTCCTAAATTCTAACCCTATCTCCTATTCCTTGACCTCTGAGTGAAACGTCACGGGGTTAAGGGATAGTGGTTAGGAGAATTCAAAAGGACTTAGGAGAAGAGACTGCGGTACTTTAGGGAATCCGAATGCACTTTCACTATCTGACGTGTTTATGATGCGCCAGCGGACGTCATTGTGTGCGTCTGCTGCTGTGGTGAAACTACAGTGTTCTATACAGCGCACTACAACATGGATGTTTAATAAGAACGAGGGACTACTGTAAACTCATCTAGAGACTCTGCACCGTGCTCTGATGCTGTTGCTTTATGAACGTGGACAACAGAGAAACATGTTCTTCATGACCAAAGTTGGAATTGAAATAAAAAAGGAAAGTGAAACTTATGCTCGTCACCCTCTCCCTCCGGTCCACATTAATACAAATGATCCCAATACTTATGATTGTATGAATATATATCTTAAAATCAATACAAATGTATTTATTATAAACGTTAGTCCTTAACACCTATCACTGTGTATATCACCATTCAAACATATTTTAAAAGTTGAACAAACCCCACACAGCTCAGTGAAATGTTGACTTTATTTGATCATTTCAGTAAAAACTAACGTTCATATTTCTCTTTTTGATTAAAATACTGATGAACGTTCAAAACAAAGCACTTTGGCAACTGACCACATACGTTTTAAAATGCTTAATAAGCACTGTAACTTTCATGATATAATTTCTCCGTCATAATCATTTGTTTCCTTGAAAGGCCGACTGTTGTGTGACGCAAATGCTGCGGCTGCAAGGCATTGTGGGGCAGCATTTTCTCCTCTCCATTCAGTTAGGGAGGTCCAGTGGTTCCTAAGCTAAAGGAGGTTATAAAGGAAGTTTGAAACCTCCTTTCCTTTCATTTGGAGAATTGGAACGGCACTTATCATGGCTGCCTTCTTCTCTTGCTTTTGGCGGATTGCAAACAACTTAAAAGGTGCATACCGCCATATCATGGCTGCCACTGACGTACTTCCGGGTCATTTCACTTGGTTAGGAAGGTTCCTAAGCTAAATGGACTATTGGAACGCAACCTAAACACAGGGAGGGGTAATCACAAGACGAGAAACATCCGGGCAGGGGAGGAGAAACACAAGGGCAACAGGTGAACACAATCAGACAACTAGACACACCGGGGAAACTAACGACAGGGGAAAAACACAGGAAGAAGGACCAGACAATATACAAGGAGGAAAACATGACAGGGAGAACAGCAAAACACCCAAAACAAGACATACAAAACGTGACGTTACACAATAATCCTGACACTTGTGACCGCATCGGCTTCTGTTCAGAAACAGTTAAATCGTTTTTTGAATTCCAACCACTGAAAAAAGGTCAATCTCCTACCTGATCCAGATGATTTACTTGTTTGCTTGGTTCCCAGGTTTAAGAATGATGCTATTGTTGCTGAAGTGACCCGGCTGGTGAGACTGGACCCCGGAGCCGTCAGTGATGTCCCTGAGGCTGTCAAGGTAACAGCACTTAGTCCAGTATAGCTCAGAAATTGTGTATTTTATGTTTTAACTTAATATTTTCGTTCACTCTCCTTACCTCCTAGTTCCTGGTGACGTGGCACACTATCGATGCAGACTCTCCTGAGCTGAGCCACATCCTGTGTTGGGCTCCAACAGACCCGCCCACTGGTCTGTCGTACTTCAGCAGCATGTACCCTCCTCATCCTCTCACCGCTCAGTACGGGGTGAAGGTGCTGCGCTCCTTTCCTCCAGTAAGTCACACACTAGTGGATTCCTGCTGTAGAGACATACAACTTGAGGGCATTCACAGATATAACGTTTGTTTATTTCTCTTTTTAGGATGCCATCTTGTTCTACATCCCTCAGATTGTTCAGGCTCTCCGTTATGACAAGGTAAACATGACCTGCTATAGCTAGAATGGTTAGCCGACTGAAATGAATCAACAACCGTCATACTTCACGAAGCAGTAGTAATACACTCTGATGCTCTGTCCTGCTCAGATGGGCTATGTGAGAGAGTACATCCTGTGGGCGGCCCAAAAGTCTCAACTTCTCGCCCATCAGTTCATCTGGAACATGAAGACCAACATCTTCATGGACGAGGAGGCGCACCAGAAAGACCGTGAGTAGAGGGTTCAAATCACAAAGACCTGTAATGCTTCGACTGTGATTTACAGCAGCACTGACAATAGTGAGACCTCAGATTGCCAGATTTAAGTGTAGAACTAAGGTTGAATACTAGAAATTGAGATCTTAGTATTACTTTATATTTTCAGTTACTTCAAGCTATTTAAAAAAATAAATATTGGGCACTTCATGTCTGTTTGTTCTGAAAAAAACCTTATTAACTCTGACCTTTTATTACAGTAATGTAACTTGATACCCTTTTAGTTGATTAGTGATTTTCCTCCAGTTACTTTACACACTAAAATGGCAGTGTTGCAGGCCTTCATGTCTTTAGTCAGACTTCACTTCATTATACATCAATGAAGAGTGATGTTATTGAGATCTAAAATGTCCATTTGTCCTAATTCCATGTGTCTGTTCATCTTTAATACACTCTGAACTGTAACATTTTTACCTTCCAACAATTTATTTTTATTTTTATGTGTAATAACATTGTCCGCCTAACAGAAATCCATTATCAGGCATAATTCAATCCAATGAAGGTGAAAGTGTAGGTGTAATGTCATTAATTCCCGCCTCATTAACATGTGCAGCTGACATCGGGGAGCTGTTGGAGCAGATGGTGGAGGAGATCACAGGCTCTCTGTCGGGTCCGGCCAAAGACTTCTACCAAAGAGAGTTCGACTTCTTCAACAAGATCACCAACGTGTCTGCCATCCTCAAGTAAATTCCTCACCATTACTCTGCAAATCATTAGCAAACAACGGGATGTTTTGGTGTATATTTAACTTGAAATCTTTTTTTTTTCAGGCCTGTTCCTAAGGGAGAGGAGAGGAAACGGGCCTGCCTCAAAGCTCTGTCCGATATCAAAGTCCAGCCAGGTAACATACTCCTCCTCAGTCAGTCTGGATGGATCAGTAAACATTGCTAACAGAAGTTGTTTTAAGTAGTTTCATTTTTACAATATTTAATGGTCACAGTCTTATAGTATAATAATTCATAGATATTTAAAAATAGAAAGAAAACTAAGACCACAGCAAATTCTTTCAAGTTTCTCCAAATTAGGTTTAGTTAGGTTAGTTTGTATATCTTAATAGAAATCAGCTTGTACTCATTTGCCAACTATATCAAATATATTTTCTCTTTACATGTTTTCATTGTGGTACTGTCTCTGTGTTGTTTGTATACATATTTTTCTTTGTAAACTTATTATTATAATTATTGAAGTGTGATTGACTCCTTTTGGTGTTTTCTAGGCTGTTACCTACCAAGTAACCCTGAAGCCATAGTGCTGGACATCGACTACAAGTCAGGAACACCCATGCAGAGGTAAAGGAGATTTAGCATCTTTAACCTCAGATGAAATCGGCATGATACTTTATCGGGACCTATATTGTTGATATCTCATGGGAATATATTCTCTATCGTCACAGTGCTGCCAAGGCGCCCTATCTGGCCAAGTTCAAGGTGAAGCGCTGTGGAGTGAGTGAGTTGGAGAAGGAGGGTCTCCGCTGCCCCACAGACTATACAGACGAAGGAGAGGAGAATCCGGACGGATCACGCAGGATCTGCTGGCAGGCGGCCATCTTTAAAGTGGGAGACGACTGCAGACAGGTAGCCCGCTGAGTTTATGCCCTGGGATATTTCAATAAAGGAAACTTTGACTTTTGTGTAACCCTGCTTCGTTCCTCTGTCTCCAGGATATGCTCGCTCTGCAGATCATTGGGCTTTTTAAGAATATTTTCCAGCTGGTGGGCCTGGATCTGTTTGTTTTCCCCTACAGAGTGGTGGCCACTGCACCAGGGGTAAGACTTCATGTTCAATCATCCACCAAAATAAATCATTCTCTTTTCTGTATTTCCTATTACATTTTTTCGCAGCCTGTAACTTATTTTTGTAGCTTTTCTTTTCATTTTGATGACGTAAACATGACAGCACTGCTACACACAGCTTAAGACCAATCTGGCTAATCACAAAATGTGAAAATACTCAACATTTCCTAATCATTCTTGCATAGTAAAACTAAAAGTACTGTAAGTTAAAATTGTCAGCATTTTGATAATAAATGGATTCCGGCAGTTAAAAGATATATGGCTTAAACTAGCCGTAATTGGCCGGTCATTGCAACCCCATATCTCAACAATGATACTGTTAAACATATTATAATTGTAAGGAAGGATGGCTAAAACGTTGTAACTGTAGATATGTACTTGTTTACTCACTGACCTTTTTTCCCTCAGTGTGGTGTGATCGAGTGCATCCCAGACTGCAAGTCCAGAGACCAGCTGGGCAGACAGACTGACTTCGGGATGTACGACTACTTCCGCAACCAGTACGGAGATGAATCCACCCTCGCTTTCCAGAAGGTGCAAAGAGTTTAACCTTTCAAAGTCACGCTTTTACTCACTGTTCATGAACGACCGTCAACCCTGTCTAATCATATTAAGTATTAAGACAAATAACGTACACCAAAGCCGATCCAAAAGAAGATGCAGAATTGAACCGAGGTGTGGCTGTTTCTCTCTTCTCTTTCCACAGGCTCGGTATAACTTCATCCGCAGCATGGCCGCCTACAGCCTGCTGCTGTTCCTGCTGCAGATCAAAGACAGACACAACGGCAACATCATGCTGGACAGCAAGGGCCACCTCATCCACATAGGTATAGTGTTTAGATATTTAGACATGGAGGTCTGGACTAAGTTGTTGTGGGGGTTACATCCTTTTCAGATTCTTCCAAACACGATTTGTTCATGTCTTCCTTGTTTTTTTAGACTTTGGCTTCATGTTTGAGAGCTCTCCTGGAGGTAACCTGGGCTGGGAGCCTGACATCAAGCTGACCGACGAGATGGTGATGATCATGGGAGGAAAGATGGAGGCCACGCCGTTCAAATGGTTCATGGAGATGTGTGTCAGAGGATACCTGGCTGTACGGTAAGGAAAGAAAAGTGTGGACTCGGATTGTAGATTGTTTGTCCTCCATATGCTTTGTTATGGGACAAAAGAGCTGTATTTCTTTTACGTTAAAGAAGCGAAACAGTGTTCACTTTCATATTGTTGTTCAACATGATACTTTGTTTAAATTTCAATATATCTTATGTTATGTGTGTCTTCTCTGAACATAAAGACCCTACATGGATGCAGTGGTTTCCCTAGTGACTCTCATGCTGGACACTGGACTGCCATGTTTCAGAGGACAGACGATCAAATTACTCAAGTGAGTCCAACAGTATGATGTCGGGAAATGTGTGTAAAATAGGGGGTATACTTGGTGACTTATACTTATTAACGTTGCACACATCACTTTATTAAATGGACCTAATTGTGCAAATTCCACTTCTTTCCTATTTTACATTACATTTGTGTGCAGTAAATAGTGAGAAAGCGGATGGATAATACTGCAGTTCTAAATAATTGTTACTGCACTGTATATGTGCAGCGTTAAGCATTTATCTCAATGTGATTGGGACCAACAAGATACAGAGAATCAAAGGTGTTACAATAGAACAAAACTTATTTTTTGCTGAAACCTTGGTTTTCGTCTTTCATTTTTTTATTTTGACACCCAGAATTATGTTTACGGCGTGTTTTGCTGCCCCTTAGTGGTCAGAAAAATCCATGAACGCAGCATTGAACATTAATGTGTATTTTATTTTATTATAATCAGAGGACGGTTTAACCCTCAAATGAGTGAGAAAGAAGCGGCAGCCTTCATCATTAAAGTCATCCAAAGCTGTTTCCTCAGCAGCAGGTAAGCAAAATACCAAATGTTATCAACATTATGCAAAACACCAACAAAACAAGACATTAAACTGGCCGTCTTATTTCAAACATGTTATGACTTCCGTTGTCTTTTCTTTTATCAGGAGCAAAACGTACGACATGCTGCAGTATTACCAGAACCAAATTCCTTACTGAAAGACTTCTGCCGGACCGCCACTGTCCGTCCGATACAAACGTCTCTACACAAGCAATGCAAACCTTCTTTGGGTTGATTTTAAAAAGGCTGTGCGATGCATTTTCCACTCCGAAACAACAATATGGCACTTTGATCCTAAAGCTCTGATTTTATTCAGCATACTCTAAGTTGTCGGATTTTATATTGTACTTCTGTGTTTTAAAGTACGTCTTCATTCAACTTGAGACTAAAGAACAATGAACAACTTTTACCAAAACAGGTATTTAAACCACCCTTTAAGTATTTTCTTCTTGATGCTGTTGCTTGTTTCTAACACTAACTGTCACACTGGAGGAAGAAGTTTTTGTCAAAGCAGCTCTAATCATCATTGTGATCAATTGTTACTATGCTGTTATCCACTTTTATGCACTTTATAAATCCCAGTATTTCATCGGCTTCTCCTGCCTATGATCACAAGCTTAAATATTATTATTATAAATTAGAGACAAAGCAATCTGCATTTTAATCAACTGATTCTGTAATCACATTATTTTTGATTTAGTAGAATACTAAAGCTGGTAGACAGATCCAGAATTACTCTGCATTTAATCTAACAGTAGTTTTTAGGAATACAATTGGTATTTAGAGAATCAAATGTAATTATGCTGTAGTACGTACTGTAGAATATTTACTGTAGATCAAATCAACATCGCAGCTAGTTTTCTGTGATTTATGTGGAACTTGTAGAGTGTATGTGAAGAACTTATTAATCAGAAGATTATAATAGCTGTACTGCTTTGAAGATAACCCTCAAAGCCAGTCGTGTCTCACATCAAAATGTTAGCTTTTGCTTTGTTTCAGTTATGTAGAGATTGTTTATTTTCCACTACATGAATCTGATGACTGACGACCTGCAGTTTGAGGAACCTGTACGGCTTTGGTGCAAGGTCCTGCTTTTTTGTTTCCACTGTGTTTTTTAAACTGGGTTGTTATGGGTATACCTCTTCAAAAATACATTTCAAATGCTCTGTTTCTAAGCAGCGCTAAAAGGAAGGACAAGTGTAGAGAACAGAAGAGGAAAGCAGAACCTGTGGCTTCATGTTAAGTTCCTGTTGTGGAAAAGGACATGAGGATAGAGTAAAGCTGCAACAGTACATTTGTCAATTAAATTAAAAGTAAATGTCTACTATTTTCAAAATCTATTAATTGTTTAAGTAATTTGTCCTATAGAAAAGTCAGAAAATAATGTTTCAAGCTTCTCAAATATGAAGCCGTTCCCTTTTTTTCTCAGTTTTATCTAATATTAAACTGAATATCTGGAGAAACTGGGATGAAAAACGAATTTCTGATATTTATAGACCATTTATAGACCGAACAATGAATAGATTGTATTCGGCAGATTAGCTAGCTGACGGCAGACCAGGAACCCACTGACTGCTAATCACATGTATGTCTTGTCTTATGAAATGTGTCAGAAACATTTTCCTAACATGTAACTGTTTGGAAACATTCCTTTGTGTATCTGAGTTATATTGAATCACTTGGGTTTGGAGTTTTGTTGGATGATCTTGCTTTTACCGCTGCAGACGATGATTATACCTTAAAAGCCATTTCTCATATACCTAAGGTAGAAACACAACTGTAGTAATACTTGACGAAAACCCTAACCTTATGCAATATATTGATGTATATTGATGCTGTACTTATTTGTTATATGCTCAACAAATGAACTAGCTATAATTCCTTCCATCGTGAGAAGTGTTTCTCTGTCTGTCTTAGTGTCGTTGCAGAATCGACGTAAACGCAAGTACTTGTTTAATGGCTTGTAAAAGAGTTAAAGAGGCTGCTGTGATAAACTCTTTA
This sequence comes from Notothenia coriiceps, assembly GCF_000735185.1. Taxonomy (NCBI): domain Eukaryota; kingdom Metazoa; phylum Chordata; class Actinopteri; order Perciformes; family Nototheniidae; genus Notothenia; species Notothenia coriiceps. Next base: position 733,236 of record NW_011346293.1, on the reverse strand, counting down.
TGAAGCCATTTCAATGTAGTGGATTTTATTCTTGAGTTGCTGTATTTTAAATGAGTTAGTCATCCCGTATCTCAATCAGATATGTAATATATAAATGTGTGTGCATTTTTTGTTTGTATTTGCTCAGTTTGTGGCGACATCATTGACGGTTCAGATTAATCACCTCTGTTGTTCTGATAATATGTGAAAATGTCTTCTTTCCAGATTAAATGTGTAAACATTTCAAATCACTGATGTGTGTTACTCCTTTGTTCTCTGCCTTGTTGTCATGAGCTCAAAATAACTTCCACAGCGGATTAGAGTTTTTTTTTTTAAGAAGTTGGGTTCATTTTTCAACCCATAAAGAAACTAAATGCTAAATATATAAATAAAATGTTTTTTTGTTTTAACGCAATCTGGTATGTATGCGGTGGAGTCGGCTACCAAGGGATTCTTATCACGTTTCAATCACATTTAATTGTATCTTAGAGAAAGGTATGAAAATTAAAATGATAAATCAATCAATCAAAGTTTATTCATATATCACAAACGTTACATTTTGTCTCGGGGGGGGGGGGTCCTTTACAGTTTGTAAAGAATACGACCCCCTCTGTCCCTCACATCGGACAAAGAAAAACTCCCAAGGAAATCCCAGAGTTAATGGAGATAATAATTATATTTTATTGTATATTAAGAATAAATAAATTAGGATTTTCATAAATGCCCCTTCAAATGATCAATAACTTCCACTATAGTTAATGTTAAAGATTATATTTGTTCAGCCCGTAAATCAAAGTTAGTATTTTTTTACTCTCATAATTCAGACCAGAATAATGAATTGGAGAAAGAATAAATGCTTTTAATGAATCTGAAAAGATATGAAGATCCTATAGCTTCTCCCTGATTGTTTCTATTAACGTATTGTTTGGTTATACACAAAATAATCCACTTTCTAAGGATAGCAGGGCAGCTGAAACTCTACTTATCATATTCTGTTGTCTGAGCCTGGAAGCTATGAACGGAGACAAACAAAGAGAGGAGAGTTTAATGAAAATGCAGCCAGTTGTGTTGAACTCTGACCTGGGACACAAGAGAAGGGGCCCATTTCACACCAGAGGGCCCTGCCATATGTCTGATAGGAAGCAGAATAATGTGATTTCATTACGAAAAATCTGATGTAGAGAAGTTAACAAAAAGGATTAAAATATCTTTCAAGTTTGGTGTTCGACAAACTATCGATAATAACATTTTTAATTTTGTGAACCAACAAGATGCCTACCGAAGAGAGAAATGTATGCCAGTAACACAAAGGCAAAGATGGCGGTGGGAGTGAAATCTTGGCTTGTGCACAAAGGACCCCCGACCCCCCCTCCTCGTTATTGTCACTGAGCTGTATAGGGCATGGGCCCCTGGGGACATTTTAACAAAAAATCCTAAAACTAAAAATAGTTCCTAACTGGCCAAGCTTGGAGAAACTGCTAATAGTAATGTGGCTCCTACTTTGAGTCTCAATGAATTGTTGGTTTGTGCAACTCTTTACTGCAGAGATCCTGAAAAAACACAGTTTGCAGCTTGATGGACTTTAAATATCTCAGAACTATGACCACACATTTTGTCTTAAGAACTAAATATAAACATTTGACTTTGTTTCACATATGAAATTTGTGATAGTTTAGTAAATATATTAAACATTTGTTTAGGAAAAAGGACTTGATACATTTTTTATTTCACAATCTCTGACACAGTCATCCTCGAATCACTGAAGCACAAAATACTCCCTCAGACTCTCTTATTTTAGACAGCATTGTGTGATCATGATTTTTATGTGTACCCTAACTTCAGAGCTCCATCTAGTGCTCAGAAAACACTTTCAAACTCAGATATTCGGAGGAGGACATGGGTCAGTTGCTGCTCTTACAGAAACGTGAGAAATGTGTCTGATTCAGCATTTAGTTTTTTCTATTCAGCCTATGTATACAACGACATGAAAAATAAATGTGATGGTGAATAACTCTTATATATGGACAGCAGTCCATCAGACAAATAAGTATAGAACTGAAGACCATGATAAGGGTGAATTTAGTCCAGAATTACCAGTGTGACTATTACCACTTTCATGTTTGTATGCTAAATATAAAAGCCATTTATCTAAGCATATATATAAAAAAGCGTATAAAGAATGCAAACACATGGAACGGTATGGCATATTCATAATAATAACCTTGTGGACTGTTTCAGTAAGATAGTTTTGTGCAATGGATTTCTTATGAATGTCAATAGACTCTAAACTTGTTTATAGCATGATTATAGCCCTGTCCTTTGTGTCCTTGTGATTACTGTTATCCTTATTGTTGACTTTTACTGAGTTTTATTTGATTTATTCATTTATTTTTGGCCCATTGCTGATGCCAGGAATCTTCCAAATATTCTATGCGTTAGAATTGCTTTCTTACATTACTGTATAATTTAATGTCAAACTTTGCTGTTGTATTTTTTCATGCATTTCTGCATGAATGAGAAACAATTCCACCTATAATATTTTGTCCTATAGTGGTGAATTGTAACTAAGTGTAATTACTTAACTGCATTTAACTGCAGGCAAGATTATGCAATAACTTATCATAACTAACACATAGTGAGTATGTTCCACTACGTCCTATAAATGAGAGGTTACTCACAGGTGAGTATCACTGTATGACTGTCTGTCAGGTGTTCTTATCAACAGGTACATTTCCCCCTCCAACTGAGTGACGTCATGGGGATGGGCAGGTCACGTGGTCCGGTCATAGGAGACCTGTTGGTGTAAAGTTACTGAAATGGGAGAGAAGAAGAAAAGGAGGAGGTGGATAAGGAAGGAGGCGAACAAGGTAGGTTAGGCAGAATAATAACTGCATTTATATCCTAATTTCAAAAGTATTTATCGATGCGGTTAGTTAGACATCAATATGGAGTCTTTTATAGTTTGAAACGGAAACCTTTTAAGGAAGAAAGGTCAGTAAACGTAGCGTTTTGTTATCTTAACGACGGCACCTCGAGTGAAGTTAACCTCCGTTGTCGTCGCGAAACTTTTTTTTTAAACAGCTGTCTAAAGCGAAATTTAAGCAAGCTACTTTTCTTTTTTTCTTTTATAATGTAACCTGAAGCATGATAGTTACCTTTAAACGGAGTCAAGTTATTGCGTTAATTTACTTTTCTCCCTGACCGAGCACTCTGGATGCGAGCCAACACTTGTTGCAATGTTATTAGGCCTCCTTCACTGCACACATGTATTACATACCTGCTGTGGACTGAGTTTTAAATGTAGCCTTTGTTGTCAGTACTTCAGTGTCATGTAATTATATCAGAGCCGAGATGTTTATAGACCTCTGTATTATTATAAAGCAGATTCCTCATAACAGGAGTCTCTGACATTATTACTGTAGGTGTACACAAAAGTACTTCCCCATGTGAGCCGTTATTTTAGGAGAAAAGTACTAATACCATACTGTTTAGCACACATACAAGTACTGCATTAAAGGTATTAGTTACGTAGTAAAAGTATGTAATTAGGAAGTGTACTTTACATGCAAATATTAAAAAGACAACGTACTCGCCATGTAGAGTTGCCCCTTTCAGAATATATCATATAATTGGATTATTATAATGGATGCATTTATGTGAGCTAGTTTTGATAGCGTTATATACTGCTGGGTAACTAAATGTATACGTTTGAAGTGTTGTTGAAGAACAGGATGAGTGAATTCATCAGTGGTGGAGAAATTATTCAAATGCTTTATTTACAAACTACTAATACCACACTGTAATAATGTAATACCTGTAAGTACAAGTAAAAGTGAAAATATGTTACTTAGTATATAGTACAACACACTACTTGAGATGTAGTTTCTTGATGTGGTGCTATCAATTTTATAATATATATTAATGTATATATTTTTGATTAAGGGAAACATTCTTTGTTTCCACCTTACATTTTGTGTTGCTTTTCTCAATTGTCCAGCACTGTAAATGTAATATATGTTTTTTAATGTTGGCTGGACAAAACACACTTTGAAGACAGTTATTTGGGAAATTGTTAGAGTTTTTATTCTCATTAGATGCAGCGTTAAAGAAGTCGACCATCATCTCATCTTGTTGTTTCTCTGCAGGTGAACCATCCAACGACACACTGTCTGTTCATACAAGGTTTGCATTCTGACCTGCAGGCCAATGTAAGTCGTGTTGAGTGACTGCGTGTGAAAGAGGTATTGAAGCTCAGTTAATATAATTTTTTACCTCTCGAGATCATTAAAGAAATGGGCTTTTAAGGGCTGATTAAATGTCAAGAATACATTTTTGTGCTGCCTGCAACAACTATTCATAAGTTTTGATTCCTGGGTAGGACACATGAGAGCTTATTACAACATCAACAACATCATCAACAACAACGGGGGAATTCTTACTTCATATTGGATGGCAGCACAAAAATATATTCTTGACTCGGCTTGCATGGAGGATGCTGGGATAACATCTTCACTCATGAGGGCTTTTCTCTGGTGACCTCAGGTACTTGGGGGTTAGCTGCAGCTCGTAGGTACAGTATGTGGGGCAAGCAGATTTTGCATGAATGATATTCTTGAATATCTAATTCAAATTTCTCATCAGTTTGGGAAATGTTTTTATCTTCTGGCCTTTTCCTTCTTACATGTTTATTCTTTCTTTGCTTTCCTGGTTCAGGTAATGATTTGAATCGATGAAAATGTATATCTAGGACTGAAATGATTATTTTATTGACAAAAACATACAATACATTTTCAAGCAAGTTCCTGCCTCCGGGCACATTTTTCAAGGATTTCCTGCTTTTTCTATGTCTTATAATATTGTAAATTGAGTATGTTTCACTTTTTGACTTTAAGTTGGCAAAGCAAGGCATCACCTTAAAATGAAGCTTTGAAAACATTAACAGTTTTCTTTAATCACTTATTCATCTGGTCTATTAAGCATTAGAAAAGGATAACAAAAACTTATTTTCAATTTCAATTACCGGTACCTAGAGCTCAAGATGATATCTTTAAATATCCCGTTTTTTTTAAAACCCAAAGATATAAGTGAACAATGTGATAAACAGAAAAAAAAGGCAACAAATCCTTTTATTTGAGTAGCTAAAAGCAGCTCATGTTTCTGCTTGAAAAAAGATGAATCAACTATAAAAATATTTGACAATAATGAAATAATGAGTTGTCAAGCAACTTATTATTTCAGCTTTAAAATAAGGATAAAAAGACCTGTAGGTCAAATTGAAACGCATTAAAACTTCTAAATAAATGTGTGTGTGCTCTCAGGGACCACTACCATCCTCATGTCCAATGGAGGAGGCTTTTATGGACGCACTGAGCGTGTCCGCCAGTCGCCGTACTACGACCAGGTGCCACTGGGCTCCTTACCACGAGCAGACTCCTACGATCCACTTCCGCTGAGAGAGCAGAGAGACACTCGCCTCGCTCAGAGCGCCGACCCCCTCCCTCCTCCGCCTCTCCCTGACCACCCCCCCGTGGGCCCAGAGTTAAATCCCAGCGTCAGTGAGGACAACGGAGACCCGGACGACCCCGCCTTAGATATCAAACCCGTCCACCGCTTCGTCCCAGACTCCTGGAAGAACTTCTTCAGAGCAAGTGACCGCAGCAGTAAGCAGGCGTGGTCAATGCCTGACTCGTCATGTAACAACAACAACAGCACCAGTGACGGGGTGCGCTGCTCTCCTCCACAGTCCCCGGTCCCTGGGTCCTACCGAGATCCTTTTGGGGGCTCGGGAGGCAGCTACAACTCACGCAAGGAGCTTCTGGAACTACGGGAGGGCAATGAGTCCTTGTCGGGGCGCACCCACCGCACAGGTCTGACCTACAGCGAGCGGGTGGAGGAGTACCATCAGCGCTACGACTACATGAAGTCCTGGTCAGGGCTGCTGAGGATTCTGGGATGTGTGGAGCTCCTGCTGGGGGCCGCTGTGTTCGCCTGCGTCTGCGCTTACATCCACAAAGACAACGAGTGGTTCAACATGTTTGGATACTCGTCTCCTGGAGCAGCGTACGGAGGAGGAGGGTTATATGGCGGAGGCACAGGGGGGTCCTACTACTCGGGCCCCAAGACCCCCTTTGTGTTGGTGGTGGCAGGGCTGGCCTGGCTGGTGACTGTGATCATGTTGGTGCTGGGGATGACCATGTACTACCGCACCATCCTGCTGGACTCCAACTGGTGGCCTCTGACCGAGTTCACCATCAACCTGGCGCTGGCTTTGCTTTACATGGCTGCAGGTCGGCAACAGCTCATATTACAAATGGTTTTTCACCTTGATGTATCCATACAGATAGTTTTAATGTTACCGTTGCTTTTGTATGCATTTCAGTCACTTGTCAGGGGCCATGTTCAATATTTAAAAAATACGATTGCCACTTGACATAGTGTACCAGACATCAAAAAAGATAGATTGTTGGTACAGAGTTGATTACCTTTTTAGAAGACTTAAAATGTGTTTTAAACTGCCAAGGCACAC
>NW_011346293.1:720119-726686 GCF_000735185.1 Notothenia coriiceps | reverse complement strand
GCAGGTGATGTGAATTCTGCACAGATTTGTGAAAACAACGTATTAAATCCTGTTTAGCCCTTTATAAACAGTGACAGCGAATGACTATACACACGATTTTGTGCGTGGTGTGTATGCATGCGTGTGTGACGCTGTGTGCGTGTGTGTGTGAGCTTTGGAAGCGTTCATAGATGTGTTAGATGAGTGTTGGAAAATCGTTGTGTGTGTGTGTGTGTGTGTCGTGTGACTGTGGTTTGACTGTGTGACTGTGTGTGTGTGGTGTGTGGTGTGTGTGTGTGGTGTGTGTGTGTGTGGGTGGTGTGTGTTTGTGTGGTGTGTGTGTGTGCGTGTGCGGTGTGCGTGTGTGTGTGTGCAGCCCGCGTTGGTGGGTGGCGTGACTGTGTGTGTGTGGTGTGTGTGGACTGTGTGGTGTGTGTGTGTGGTGTGTGTGTGTGTGTGTGTGGTGTGTGTGTGTCCTAAAACATAGGCATTGTATCACGCGAGCTGATGGAGTTTGTGTGTGTTCACCTCTCTCAGTGTGTGTGTTCACCTTCTCAGAAGTGTGTGTTCACCTCTCGCTCAGAGTGCCGTGAGCGCGTCGAAGGGTGTGTGTGACCTGTGCCTCAGAGTGTGGTGTGTTCCGATCATGGTCAGGAAAACAAAGAGTCGTTTGCTTACAGAGGGTCCTCTCTGCTGTGTGTCGGAGTAATCAGGAAGTCGAGCAGCGTCTGAGGAGATAGCATCAGGTCACCACAGCCAAGTCCCATCAGCTGCCGGTGATAAGATGCCTATTTTTAGAGCACACACACACGCGCTGGAGCCACACACCACACACAGGCCGACAGCCACACACACACTGACACACACAGCAACACACACACACACACAGTCACCGACCACACACACACACACACAACGCCACGACGCACACGCGGACACACACAACACACCACACACTGACACACACACACACACACCACGACACAGCGACACACACACCCAACACACACACGACACACAGTCACACCTGAGGTCACACAGTGTCAGCACACATCACACACACCCAACACACACAAAGATTTGTCCCGGAGAGCGCGGTGCTCTCCGGAGTAAGGGTAGGCTCTGCATGAACTGCCTCGGCGCGCTCGCAAAGCTCCGACACACACACGCACACAGTCACACGGGCCATTGCATCACACAGCGCACAGTAAATCTGGGCTGTATAGTTTCTGTCGCTGGTCACTGTGGGTATAAAGTGGTAAAACGAGGATTTTAATACGTTGTTCAAAGATCTGTGCAGAATTCATCATGCGTCAGTAAACCCCCACCCCCCACCCCCCAGAGTATAGTTGAAAATAAGTATTGCTGCTTTTACTTAATTAAAAAAAGGACCCTGCACTCTGCCTTGCTTGTTCTCAGGATAAATAAGGAGATGTGCTGCATTCAGTTTCTCATTACAGGCCGATGTGGAGTCATCACTGAAACGACGGCCGACGTGGTTGCCAGAGGAAGGGATACATAAGCGGCCTCGTCTCCTCAGACGTGTGTGTGTTCACCTCTCTCAGAGTGTGTGTGTTCACCTCTCTCGAGGTGTGTGTTCACTCTCTCTCAGAGTGTGTGTTCCACCTCTCCTTAGAGTGTGTGTGTTCACCTCTCCTCAGAGTGTCGTGTTCACCTCTTGCCTCAGTGTGTGCGTTCACTCTCCTCAGAGTGTTTGTGTTCACTCTCCTCAGGTGTGTGTGTTCACCTCTCCTCAGGAGTTGTGTGTTCACCTGCTCCTCAGAGTGTGTGTGTTCCACCTCTCCTCAGGAGTGTGTGTGGTCACCCTGTGCCTGGTAGAATGTGTGTGTTCACCTCTCCTCAGAGTGTGTGTGTCTATCTGCTCCTCGGAGTAGTGTGTGCTTCGACGCTGTGCCTCAGAGTGTGTGTGTTCACCGGTCTCTCAGTGGTGGTGTCACCTCCTCCTCAGTGTGGTGCGGTGCTCGTCAGTAGGTGGGGGGTGTGTGGTCACGCGTCTCGCTGCGAGTGTGGTGTGTGATAGCGGGCGTCGTCCGTCGGAGGGTGTGGTTCAGCGTCTCCTCGAGGTGTGTGTCATGCCGGGGTGCTCTGCTCAGGTGTGTGTTCACGCGGTGTGGATGCGGCTCAGAGTGGTGTGTGAGCCGTCTCGCTCAAGTGGTGTGTGTTGCGGTCTAGTGGCTCGAGAGAGGGTGAGCGAGGTCAGTTGCTTGACCAGAGGATATGGGGTGGGTGGTGGTGGGGGTTGGTGGTGTGTGTGGTGGTGTGGGGTGGGGGCGGGCGGTTGCATTCTGTGTGTGTCAGTAAATCAGAAGCAGAGCAGGGTGGGAGGGGGGTTGCTCTTGTATGCATTTCAGTCACTTGCAGGGCCATTTTCAATATTTAAAAAAATACGATTGCCACTTGACATAGTGTACCAGACATCAAAAAAGATAGATTGTTGGTACAGAGTTGGTTACCTTTTTAGAAGACTTAAAATGTGTTTTAAGGATCATAGCAATTCATAAGATTGCTTTTACTAGTATTTGGCATGTTTCTTAACGGGAAATTGAGTTTTTTTAAGGATAACTACAGCTTTTATAATGATTTGTCAAAAGTTCTAATGATTTGTCAAAAGTTCTAATTAGTTCTAATTCTAAGTTCTAATTGAACTATTTTAGCAATTCAATTATGTGTACACATTAATGCATCTGTAATATATTTCCAATAATGTAATATAGTCTATTCTAGTATAACAATAATGTTAAATATGTTCTTTTTTGAGATATAGCATCAGAAATCTTGAAGACAGTTATCTTAAAACTGCTAGATACCACTTGGAAAGCAAGACATTTTACTTTCATGCATGGACTGCCTCTTCATAGCATGTTTGCTTTCTGTTTACCAGCCATTGTCTATGTTCGAGACACGACTCGCGGAGGGCTTTGCTCCTTGCCGATCTTCAACAATGGCATCAACGGGGCGTTCTGCAGAACAGAGGCAGGCCAGACGGCAGCCATTATCTTCCTGTTTGTCACCCTGATTGTTTATCTGATCGGAGCCATGGTGTGTCTCAAGCTGTGGAGACATGAAGCTGCACGCAGATACCGGGAGAAATACGGCGAGGAGGAGGTGAGAGCTCTGACACTTTAATTATTTATTCAGTTTGAAGGGTTGGGACATGGGTTTCGTCTGACAGTTAATGATTAATCCAACACTATCTACCATTCACTATAATGAGTTAACAGACAGGCTGCAAACATGTTCACACACGCACGCGCACACACACACACACGCACACGCACTGCATTACAACAACACACCATATCATTTGCATACAGGGCTACAGCTGTGGAGGAAGGAGTAGGCGGAGTCAGTGAGTCCTACCTGTTTATTGGAGGGCAACACACTGCACACAGTCACACACACATTCTGATTCAACAACACTAGGTTTGAGATCCACATATAAAACTTCTTTTGGGTTACTTGTTATTTGTTTTGTTTTGATGTGTTAAAAGAATATCTATTTGATTTATTGCAGAAAGTAAGATGAGAAGATTGATATCTCTCCTGTGTCACTAAAATACTTTAGCCAGGACATTGCTAGCTAAACCTAGCTAGACTGAATTAAGGGGTAAAAGCTTACCTTGCTCTATCTAAAAGTAAAACAATCTGTCAATTGAAGCTCACTGCTCTTGGCCAGGCAACAGTCCACCACATACCCTCTTGTAAAACCACAGGATGATGTTTTTAAATGTTGTTTTCTTCCAAATATACAAACAATAACATGTGTATCAATGAGCTTTAAAGATGTTGTTGGGTGGACAGAGCCAGCCTGACAATAGCTTCCTATGTGGCGGACGAGAGAGATATCTTATTTTTTATCAAGCTCTGCAAGAAAGCAACACAAAGTGTATTTCCCCAAATGTCTCTACTATCCCTTTAAATGGTAAGACATCATTAAAAGCCTAATGTTAACTGGATTCTATTTGTGTATGTTTTACACACAGATGCGTCCCTCGGACATAAGAGCTACACACTCATTGGTAAGCCTCCTGTAATTAGTTTTATTGTAAAGAGACATACTCACGTTTGTGTTTATTTAAACGTGAAAGTTGCTCCTCTTTTAATTCAATCTTTACAATCCTTTTGTCATAGCTGTGTTTGTCCTGTTTTGTCTCTGCAGATGGTTCCAGATTCAGCTCCCATTCCCAAAGCTCCAGAGCAGGTGCGAGGCTCCTCAGTGGTTCCCATCCACGCCGCTCCTAAAGCCATCCCACCTCACATTCTGCAGGGAGCTATACCATCAGGACACATCCCAAAACCTGTCATCGTGCCTGACTACATTGGGTAAGCTCTGCTCAAGATAAAAGCAAAGACAAGTAGGTGCAATATGTGGGTTGCTATGTTGGTTAAATAACAACTGTATGTCCGGCTTTGCCTAACATACATACAGTTTACCAACGTTAATAAAGACTTGTTCTCTTCTTCCGTCCTGCAGTAAGTACCCGACGATCCGCTCAGAGGAGGAGAAGGACCAGTACCGAGCCGTGTTCAATGACCAGTACGCAGAGTACAAGGAGCTCCACGCGGAGGTGCAGGTCACCGCCAAGAAGTTTGACGAGATGGACGCCATGATGCGCAGTCTGCCCCAGAACCCTTCCACCCAGATGGTGAGTGTTTACTCACTCAGAATACAATCGTGTTTTTCACTCAATAGTCAATCAGAACTCCTTTATCAGATTCTATCTGTACTCTATCTTCCAAAAATGTAGATGCCATTTTTTTTAATCGCATGGGACTGTTTGTGCATTTATTCTATCTGCAGTCATGTATTGTCTTCAGTTTTTTGGTCTTTTTGTTTTCAGATAGAAATGCTATTTAGAGGTACATTTTCCAATGAATTTAATAAATCATAAAGACTTTAGAGATGCTGATCACACATTGTTGTACAAAGTAAAGTGCACACTAGACACTTTATTTTGTCAAAAATCAAAGCTAAGATACAGTTTCCTTTAGTTATTTTTTTTGTAAAATATGTTTTACTCTTATATCAGAAGATGCGTTCCTTGTTTTGTACAGTGTATTTATATTTCAACATTTTACATTCTGCAGAAAGTTTCAAACAAACCACACTGCCCAGAAATGATCTCAAAGGGGTTTCTGAGTTCGGAAACCCTTAAGTGTAGATCATTTTTAACAATGTCTTTGCAAACACTGGAAATCGGCCAACAAATACACATTTGATTGATATTGAGGATTTTTAATCTCACCCAGTTCTCATGTGTGCTCCTGGTAGCCATGCCTTAACAAATGACACACACACTTAGTGCATCATCACACTGGACCTACTTTGCATGGATGAACACAAGTTAACATGAACCCTGCTGGACTGATACCATCAGGGTTTGGTATTATGACAGTGCTGGGAAAATCATTTCTTTCAGAGAATGATTGTGTGTCTGGAATATGCACCCAGTCTTTTTGTTGTTAAAATGTGCCTCATTTCCCCCTCTCATAACTTCCTCTGTTTGCACTTCCTGTTCCTGCTGTACTTCCCCTCCACCCTAACATTTCTTCTCTGCACCATCCACAAGCACCTAGTTGTATTACCTAACTGTACTACTTCATGTATTTCAATCTTTATGGATGACCTTTAATTGAATTCAGTCTCTTGTCTCTGCTTGCAGGAGGTTGATCGCATTAACAGAATCCTTCAGGATTACCAGAAGAAGAAAAATGTGAGCCGATTCTCTTTTTTCGCTGTTTTGTATACAGTGTTGTTCTGCTGCCCATGTTGATATGTTCTTAATAGATACTTAAATCGCTCAAAACACAAGTATGTATTTAGATTATTTTTTTAGATCTCAGTAATTTCTTAAAACAGCTGTTCACTTTAGTTTTTTATCAGACAGAACTAGGTGCATATTTCGGCACTGCTTTCACTCATGGATTAATCCACATTTGGTGCTTTTGTGAGTTGTGTGGCAGCAGGACATTATATGTGATCCGCTCTATCGAAATCAGTCGGAAGTCGCAACGGCTCATTTCAAAATAAACGTGGATTTGCGTAAACAACTAGTTTTTCGGGATTCGGGTGTTTTGTTTGATTTTTAAATAAACAAAGTCTTAGCTTTCAGAATATGAAACTTTTATTTCCAAAATCAAACGATAAATTCATACCAGCTGAAATTATGCATGTAAGGCATATAGTAATCATAGATAACACGGCAAGGTCCATTACAGTTTGTTTTCATCTGATTTCAATTAAACAAAGTCTTGACTTTCAGAATATTAAACTTGTTTCAGCAAATTCAGATGATAAATACAACTTTGAAGCTTGTAACGGCATAATTACAAGCGGAGAACGGAGTAACTTAATGTCACAGCAGGCATAACAACAGCCGGTGTTTCTCGTGAGTGTTTTCCCTGGGAAACAAACACAATACACAAACGCAAAAAGACACAAACACACACACACACACACACACACACACACACACACACACACACACACACACACACTCTCACTCACAAACACACACACACACACACACACACACACACACACACACACACACACACACACACACA
>NW_011346293.1:708636-720081 GCF_000735185.1 Notothenia coriiceps | reverse complement strand
TGTGTGCCTTGGCATCCAGTATCTGATTCGTAGGGAGGTGGACTCCCATTCGGCCTCGAGGACATCACTGCTGGATCCGCTGGTTAAAAATAATCTGAAAGAATATTTATGTTGTTAGGCCATCATTTAACAAAACCTATTTAAAATAGAGCTGCAACAATTGATTCCTTTTTTGAATGATCATTAGGCCTGAACATTTTTAAATAAATTATAAAAATGACCCTGAGGTTATTGAAGACCATAACATATCAAGACGAGTCTACTATAAAATAGGGACTACATTCACTAAGAGAAGGCCAAAACAAGGCAGTAATTTCTCACATTAAATAATTTAGGACTGGGGACACCTTTTGCTTGATAAATTCCATAGTAAAAACATATTCTGTCGTTTAACAAACCGATTAGTAATATCAGGGCTGTCTCATGTTATAACATATCGATTTTAAATGGCCATTTTTAATATCAGGTTAGGCGGCGGCTGGAACATCTCTGGCCTTGGATATATTCATGTTAATATAAACTACTGAAGTACCACATTTCTTGTTAAATCCAAAATAAATTGTTAGACAACAAACTCAACCACTTTCCACGGATAAATTCACAGTATTTACGCACTTTTAAGACAATTCAACACATCCATTTGACAACACAGTCGAGGTGCCGCGCTAAGGAGATAAGTGATTTAAAGTATCTAACAACACACCTGTTTGTTGTCGCAACAGGTGTCAAATTATTAATGATTTAGCAAATAATCACAGATTTAAAGTAGACTCTGATGCTAATCTTACAAACTGAGGTGCACACACTCACCTGTCGTCCTGTCTCTCTGCTCCACCTGAAAGGTTTCAACTGAAACTGACTGCTGTTAAAAACAATGCAGGCCACACCTAGCCGCTGTATGTCATTTTAGCCCCGCCCGCAACACCGGAAGTCCTCACCTAGTCTTCATAGAAATACCTGTGGAAAATACTATGAAATGCTTCAGTAAACGTAACAGTGCAAACACAACATTGTAGGCTATTTTTTTGGTTGTTAAAATGCAGCATCAAATAAATCTAACTGGGTAAACAACCAGAGAAATTGACCAAAAAAAAGTAAATATATAGTACCCTACAAATATTTTACACTTATGAAAGTCTTATGATTAAGAAGGGCCTATAATGCATCGTTATTGAACCCTCAGATTATTCTTCATAATTATTATAAAAATAAAGGAGATAAAATAATAATTGATGTTTACATTTTTAAATAAACGCCATTGAGATATTATTGAGTAATTACTGCTACAACAGATAGCCAAATGCCTGTGGTGTAGCTATTTTTTACCCAGGTGCAAGTATACACACACAATTTTTTTATTATTAAAGTATTAAGATGGCAGTTTTCTCAATTCATTCAATATTCAAGTAATGACTCAGTGAATGTCACATTGATTTGATTAAAAAAAAATCTAAAATGACTAGAACAAAACTAATTGACCTATTTCATCTCTGTAGTTTCATAACTTCATTCAGCTTATTCTTTTTACAATAAAAAATGAACTGTGGCTGCCAGCTGATCAAACAAAAAACCCCACAGACCGTCAGTAGAGAAGCAAAATTGTATTCTTGCGACAAAAAGCACAAAATGATAACTTTAAATTATGAAAGAATATGGACATTTATAGCAACATATTTACAATTTCTCTTAATAACATTAGGCAAACACAGACCCATGATAATATTCCCACTGAATCAAGAGGTCACATGTGTACAGTATAAAGAGGATAAAATGAAGATATTCAGGGGGCTACGTGGCTATAAAGTACAAAATGTTTAATCAGTGAAATGGTAGAACATAATTTTACAACACACAGAACAAACAACATTTTAAATTATACTATCAGACATGGATATTTCCAGATTTAGAAAAACAGATTCGCGTTAAAAAAATAGAACAGTGTGCAATTAAAACAATCCTTTACATAAAGCAGCTAGATGGGATATGTCCGGATAAGCAGTGGTTTTCATTTCAGGCTTTAAAGTTGTGAAATTAATGTAAACAGGCAAACAAGTGGACTAATAGAAAGATAATCATGTGAACTTTCCCTTGCTTCTTCCATCTCCCACTAATTAAACGCAAACATTCACTAGGGATACCAGTGTCATAACATATAGTGGTGTGTCACGGCTACAATCATAATCACAGTATTAAACATAAATATCTTGTATATTCATATCCAGTTATTTGCATATTCAAACCATTTAAAATAAAGGAATAGTTTTACATGTTTGGCAAACATGCTTATTCGCTTTCAGGCAAAGACTTAGGAGTCTTATCATTTTAACATAAAACTATAGCCAGTCACAGATAGCTTAGCGGAAAGGAACCGAAACCCACCAACCAGCACTTTCAAAGCCTTGAATTCACTTTTTATATCTTGTTTGTTTGATTTGTAAAATTACGAGTAAAAATATCATCCATATCTGTTTTATTTATGTGCTTAGCCTCTATTTCTAAGAAAATAGTCCCGCACATAACTCCATTTTACACTGGAATAAAAAAACGTGTACATTAGTGAAATGAAGGTGTTCATAGGCTGACTGTTTTATTTTTGTTACTTACAAGCTTTTTGCTGATCTGGCTTCTTGATGTGTATTTATAGTTACCTCACAAATATTAGAGCTATTTCTATTTCCTCATCTAACTCCACACCAGAAAGCGATCAAACATGTTTCCCAAAATGTCAAGACATGTCTTTAAATATAAAACTGTCACATTTGGTTCTACTTCTTAATGAACACAGTCAGTCAAAGCTGCTGATAGATGAAAACAGCTGTACAGATGTACATGCGTCATGTTCGCTCTCCAGTTAAAATGTCACTTTCCCCACCAGAAGCCAGCTGTCAGCATTAGTTCTGTATTAGTGTTCAGAGGTGTGCCCGGGTACAGATATTTGCTAGAGGTTTAGCTGTATCCGTCGTTCCACTCCATCACCTTATCGTATTCTTGAATCTTCTGTTTGATGTGCGACAGTTTGCTCTTCAGGTACTCACAGCGCTCCTTCTTCTCGAGGAAAGTCGGGTCCTGATTTGATAAAGCAGAAACTCCGATGAGAATACAAAATGTAAGTTTGAGATACACACTTTTTACTGTATAATTCAGCTGTTCAAGGGCCGTTGGTTAACTATTATAATGAATGAGTTTTTTCTCCCCGTCAACAAATCCAATGAAAAGATGGAAACCAACACTGAATAAATATCTACTAACAAGTATTGTGTGTGCACCACAACCTGCTATATATTTTCCTCAGTTCCATTGATTAAAAAAAACATAAATGAGCCACACTGTCCAACTGGGTGACATGTTCCTGTATTCCTATGAACACACACTGTCATTACATTTGACTTAACTCTGCATATGTGACCTGCTCTATCGAAATCAGTAGCATTGACCCGAAGACACATTTTGAGTTGTATACACTGCTGGAAAGAGGAGATTCCTAGCTTTCTAATGATATCAGGATTGTTTTTGTACTCCAAATATTAAGCAAAATATGTCACATTATATAATGACTGTCACGAGTCATCATNGTTCCAATAATAATGAAGCCTCCAGGAGCAGATGAGCCTAAGGGCTAATAGCTCATCTTCAGTCTGCTGATGTTTGCTATTGCCATTTCTGTGGTGGTATTACCACCACAGAAATGGCAATAGCAAACATCAGCAGACTGAAGATGAGCTATTAGCCCTTAGGCTCATCTGCTCCTGGAGGCTTCATTATTATTGGAACTGAATTCCCAATAGGACATTTTCTGTTTCGATGTGGGTTGTTGCAGGAAGCCTACATTCACACTTTGGTATAGGTCCAGGAAATGACATGTGTGTACAGTTGACATTTGTTGTGTGAGAATAAGTTATTATTTTGTTCTTTATATTCTCACTTGTGGTGAGTGAGTGAGAGAGTGAGAGTGAGAAAAATAAATAATATTAAATAAATAATGGTATTATGAATACATTTGCCTCCGAGTCCTGCATGAACTGTGCATAGACTGTATTTTAACATTGGTCATATGGTGGTACTTGGAGAGCCAACTATTTTCTCAGGTGGTACTTGGTGGAAAAAGGTTGAGAACCACTGGCCTACAGTAAACCTTACGGTTGTTGAATATTTTTGATTTATTTTAAATGCTTTCAAATGTTCACCTAGATAAAGCTTAATACAGACTGTTTATGGATACCCTATGGAAGCAAAGAAAGGCCACAATAATTTGAGCTTGGTTGAAATGTTGGAAAATGTTACTGAATTCTTTATGTTTCATGCAGAATAAAAAATATGTTTGCTTTGGAAATTAAACTAGGGGTTTCTAGGTGGCAATTTGAATATTCCTATTTCTGAAAAACACTTTTATTTAATTATGGGTTCACAGATTCAAAGTACCTATATAAGTGTTGGGTTTTCAGTCGGTCATCTAAGTTTGAAAAAAATCATTTAAAATTCCTATTCCCTATTTGACATTTCGGATTAAAGCAATTGATTGTTTTTAACTTTTAGATGTATAAATAACAAATTTGACTATTTGAACCTGTAACTGACATGAAGAAAACCTCTGAAATCAAGATTTTATCACACAAATTCTTAGTCACAAATGTAAAACCTCATAAATTCAGCCTTACGGTTTTACAAAAAAATATTTCAGGGGTGTTTCAATTCTACATATTCCGCTGATTTCTTTGTTACTCTCTTCTCAGTAATGTGCCCCCCCAACCAGCCTATTCCTACTACCCAGACGATGAGTTCCTGCATTTCTACCGCTGGACGTCTCCACCAGGCATCCTCAAAATCATGTCCATCATCTCCCTCGTGATGTGCGTGGCCATATTTGCCTGTGTTGCCTCCACGCTGGCCTGGGACAGTCAGGGAGCGATGAGTGGCATGGGAGGGTCCTACGGGGGAACTGGGGGCGGTGGGTATGGGGGCGGTGGGTATGGTGGCGGTGGGTATGGAGGCGGTGGGTATAGCAGCTTTGGAGGCGGTGGATATGGAGCTGGAAACAGCTATGGCTACGGTGGGCTCGGAGGAAACTACAATGACCCCCGTAAGGGCAAAGGGTTCATCATCGCCATGGCAGCCATCACCTTCATCGCCTGCCTGGCCATCTTCATCATCGTCATTTCTCACCAGACCCTATCAACAAGCAGGAGGTTCTATCTAGCAGTCGTGATCATCAGCGCTATCTTAGCACTGCTAATGCTAATAGCAGCTATAGTGTACCTGGTGGCAGTGAACCCCGCCGCTCAGTCCTCGGGATCGTCCTTCGGCAGCCAGATCGCTGCACTATGTGCTCCGTACAAACAAACACAGCCCACTGGAGTGTTTGTCAATCAGTATCTGTACCACTACTGCGTGGTGGAGCCACAAGAGGTGAACACACACTTGAATTTGTTTAAGTCTTTAAAGGGGGATTTGTTGTAGGGTGTGGCCATGTATCAATGTTAAATTCGATATGGTGATATCAGACTAGATTTCGTTTAGATTTTTGATATCGTAATATGGTCAAATTGTAAGTTTTCCCAATTTTAATGGATGCACCGAAGTAAAGTGTTGTCATTTTCAAATTTGTATTAATTCTATTTACCCACTTAAATAAATATAACTACTTATAATCCAATTACTGTTGTTTATTTATCAAACATCTCCTTTGGTAAACATTAACCCTAAACATTTTTCACAATATCGATTTTGAGGTATTTGGTCAAAAATATTTAGATTCTTTGGATATAATCCGTATGGTCCAGCCCTTATTTGTTGTGTTTGTAACTCAGTTTTTTTCTCCTCTCAGGCCATCGCGGTAGTGTTCGGCTTCCTGGTCGCCATCGCTCTCATCATCATGCTCGTCTTCGCTCTAAAGACTCGCAAGAAAATCCAAAACCACGGCAAGAGCAACATCCTATGGAAGAGGGTGAGGGTTATCGAGGAGATGGAGCCACCTCAAGATGTAGAGGCATGGGTGAGTTAATTGTTCAAAAACTAGTGTACATGCACATCCAACCCTTATCAAACAGGTGTTGAGCTGAAGGGGAGCACACAATGATGTCAAATAAATAGCTTGCACACACAGCATGGGAGCCCTACAGTGTTCAAGCTGTTTAAGCCATTTGTTTTGAGTTAATTATTCAACCTGACTGTTGGGGAATAATTTGCTTAGGTATTCAGCCTTTGACACAGTTAATAATTTTCCCCTTTCACTGTCTCTTTTCCCATGGCATAAGTCTAAGGCCTTGGGTATTGCTGATATCTCTCTTAAGGAGGGGCAGCTGGGCGCATTGTTGTTGCCAGCTTATGACCAAGCACAAGCTGACATGAGATAGTTTATTGTTCAGGGACATCAAGATGCCCTTCTTTTCTGGGACGTAGGTTCCCTGGCGCACATTATTTTCTATGGACGACAGCTCTAGTTAGATTTAGGGTCCATATTTGTCTCGCTGATAAAGAATGTTGATTATTACACTCCGAACTACTTAAAGTCCTTATCTTGCGTAATTTACTGTAGCTGAAAGATCATAGAACTGTTTCAAAATGCATTAACTTGTTGGGTCTTATTCCAGTAACACGTGATATAGATCGAATATCGTTTCCTATTTGCTGTAAATCACTTGTTAATATCGGGAAAATGGGTCAAATTCAGAGGTATCCAGAAAAGTCTGGATTCAAACTTGCCGCTGCTTGGTGCTGTGTCGTGACGTCACGTGTGGTTCCGCGAATCCTGGTGAGTTCAGCCCGTCCCAGCATCACACAGTGTAGCATTGCTGGTATAGCCGCATGTCAACTTTGTGTATCAGTGTTTATCATCGTCCACACCAAATAATTGTTCTGTCAAATTGTGCCAAATACCCGCGCTATTAGCTTTTTCTGATGCGTAAACATCAACAATATTTGACGCCATTTTTCGTTGTGAACTCTCGCTGGCTGCGCGCATTGGCTGTCGATCCGGACGGCAGCAGGGATCCAGACAGCGGCAGCCGGGAACCACACGTGACGTCACGAAATGGCCTGCTTCCAGAAGCAAAGTTTTTTTTATTGGACCTAATATTTTTCCTTTTTTTACATATTATTCAGTATGAAATAAAGAAACATACATTGATTATCTGTTGCATACACCCCCCAGAAATCAACTGCCAAAAACAGTTTTTAATGTAAGATAAGGACTTTAAACAGGAACATCACAGCATTCCTTAACCATAACAGTCGCAATAAAGGGTGTGAACCATCTAAATTTATTGGTGATTTCCATTTTGGGTGTCGGATGACTTATACGCAAACAAACTTAAGAAGAAAACGTTTTCAATGTAAAAAACAAAAAGAGGTGGTCCTCCATTACTGTGTTCGGTGCACCACACGTTTGTTGGTTACCACCAACACTTTTAATAAATCGCTTGACGAGGGTTGTTACCGTTCGGGACTGAGACTCTGTACTCTACACCTCCATTTTAGGTTCTCGGTACTTAATCGAATAATCGTCGACTCGACTTGCGAGTACTTGACGGTGTAGTAACCGACGGATGAAACACGTTGTTTCTGTGGTTATTACACCAGACTTCGGGCTAAACATACAGAAATTATTGTGCAATAAAAATAAACAACAGATGCAGATTATGACTTTGTCTATCGAAGTTTACGAGTACCAATTTAATCATACGTAATATTAAGGGTGTGTAGAATCGGAAACGAAATTGCAGCATCCGGAGTCCGGATTATGGTTAACGTTTAAGATAAATTTGGTAGTGTTAACAGTCCCGTACTTTTATAGCTTTTGGTCGAAGAAAAAATAGTAGACAAGGGCGAAACGAGACGTCGAAGGACACCTAAGGCACTTCGCCGTTTTAGTGACGCCGTTTTTTTTTAGGTCACGTGTAAAAGGCCCGGTGACATGGCGCGGGGGTCTAATGATCTGTAGGGTCCAACGTTAGCGTTACACCGAGGTGTCCGTTGAGAAGTGTCGACATTCAGCGATGGTTTTGTTTCTATGTGTAAGTGGTGTAGTTGTCAGTTTGATTCGTAGTTGACGAGTGTCTCTGAGTCGTTATATTATCATTTTCAGTAAAAAGTACGAAATTTATTTTATACATAGATTATAGAAAAAGAACTTGGTGTCGGATGATTCGGAGACGCCCGAAGGGTAGTGGGTTAATTTCTCAGGAGAACATCTGGACCGTTTAGGATTGCGGTACAGTGGTTACTTTGTTGATGACGCTTGTCCGACGCGGTCGAACCATTGTTGTCCCGGGTGGTTATTGCCTGATTGAGTTGTCACTGTCTCTGAATGCCATTCATTTCGAATTTGTTTTCGTCGGCAAACCCTTTATCTAAAACTTTTAGTAACTCCGAATTTAAAAAAGAGGGTGATTTTTATAAATTAGGAAATGTCTGTGGAATATTGTCCGTCTGACGACCCTAACCGCGCGAGACACGGCGAGTCGGGAGCCTTGACGCTGGGAGTTTTTTCGAAGTAGTACAAAAAAGACCGGACGGGTTTCGCTCGTCGCCGGGTTGTTTTGAAAATGAAACCCGGAAGTCCTCGTCAGCTACCGATAGAACGACGGTGGGACAGTTGAGCTGTCGGCTTGGAACCATACAGTCCAATAAAGGGTGTGAACATCTAACATTTATGGTGATTCATTTTGGGTGTCGATGACTTTAACAAACCAAACTTAAGAAAAAACTTTTCAAATGTTAAAACACAAAAAAGAGGTGTCCCTGTCCCATTACTGTGTTGGATGCACACACGTTGGTTGGTTACCACAACAATTTAAGAAACCTTTGACCAGGAGCTGTTACGTTCGACTGAGACTTTCTACAACTCATTTTAGGTTCTCGTACTTAATCTGAAATATCGTCGACTCACCTTGCGAGTACTTGACGGTGTAGTAACCACAATAAAATAAAAACATGATGCAGTTTATGACTTGTCTATCAAGTTTACAATACCAATTTAGTCATACGTACTTTACGGTCTATAGATCGAAAAAGTTGTACATCGAGTCCGGTTAATGTTACGTTTAAGATAAATTTGTAGTGGTAAACGTACCGTCTTTTATGACTTTTGGTCGAAAGAAAAAATAGTAGACAATGACATGAAACGAGACGTCGAAGGACACCTAGGCACTTTCCGTTTTAGTGACCTTTTTTTAGGTCACCGTGTAAGTTTTAGTCAGACGTCAAGAGCCAAGTAATGGCAGTCGACAAATTTAGGTAGTGTTTTGTGGTACTTCTTTGAAGAGTTGTAATTTCGTGCCTCTGTACAGTTTCTTCTTGGTGTTTCTCAGGCTATACTTTGGAGTCTTCCTCGTCTTATACAGGGGAAATTTACTTAAAATTTTCACCAGAAAACAGCCTGTGTATATCAGTAACACTTATGACTCGAAGAGTGTAAGGATTATACTGAAAAAAATGTGTCAAATGTGTGTGGAGTCTTTGTCCCGTCTTAATAAATATCTTGCTTTCTACTATTTATTTATTAAGGTCACGCTGATTTACCTACAAGTGTCCCTCACGTCGAGTGACCATGACAGGTGATGAGATGTCCCCACCATAAGTAACTGTCTGAGTTTGTGAGGGTGTGTGTGTGTGTGTGTGTGTGTGTGTGTGTTGTGTGTGTGTGTGTGTGTGTGTGTGTTGTGTGTGTGTGGTCCATTTCACGAGCCCGTCTGAGGTCCGAGAGTGTTTTGTTTCACAGTTTAGTCTCGGTCTCCGATGTGGTTGTTTGTGTTGGCGTGTGTGTGAAGGACAAGAGGAGTGTCGATATGTGTGTGAATGTAGGGGTTGAGTGAGAACAACACACCACACACACACACACACACACACACACACACACAACCAACACAAACACACACACACACACACACACACACACACACTCTCACACACACACACACACACACAACACACACAAAATCAATCCTGACTGAAGAGAATAAGTTTGTCTAATGAAAACAAGGTTCTCTCAAAAACTTGTAGGAAAACCAGACAAAAGAAAGTAGCGAAGACCCAAAGAGGAGCCCTCGACGAGGCAGAGGTGGCAAATAAATAGGATTTTTCGTGTTCAACCACTTATAAGAGGGTCCTTGGTGTCCTCCCCCTTTGTAATCTCCTCAAAAAAAAGGTCCAAAAATAACTTCGGAGATTTACAACCTTATTAGATTCGAAAACTTTGCGATTGACCTGAGTAACCCATGTAGACTCACTTTTTGCAGGTAAATATGGAGGTAAGTGTGGTTGCGTTGAGGCCAAGTTTCCGAGGTCACGATCCCGAAAGTCCAAGTCTTGGCAGCAAGAAGCCAATCGAGGCCGAGAAAAGTTGACGGGTCCAGGCTGACCACGACGCAGTAACGCAGTAGCAAACGCAGTACTGCATTGGCACACGACGGACGAAGTATTTTCGGGTTTGGTGCACCTTTGGGGAGTGTCGACTGTGTGGTTGTTTGTTGTTGTTGTTGTTGTTACCCGGCTAACACGAGGTCGCAAGGGATATGGAGAAGTCCTTTCCTGGTCTAAGGGTAATCCATCGACCAGAGAAGTCACTGTGACGACGAACAATTGAAAGAGGCTAGCAACACATGTTTGACTATTTTGCGGCCGAAAAACAAACAACAAGTCCTCAACCTGTGGCGGGACGGGGCGGAGCTGCATCTCGCACTGCATACGCCACGAATAACGAGACCGGAACTGTTAAACAACCACGAACTTTACTTGGCCTAAGGCCTCTATTCTCCGACGAGGCAGACGCCTACACCTATCTTTTGAGCCGTACGAAAAGTTCTTGTCGAAGCTATGGTACGGGACTACGTTTATGACAACCACAAAAGTTATCTCCATAATCTTTCGGATGTAAACGAAATGACGTCTAAATTTATCTGGTGTCA
This sequence comes from Notothenia coriiceps, assembly GCF_000735185.1. Taxonomy (NCBI): domain Eukaryota; kingdom Metazoa; phylum Chordata; class Actinopteri; order Perciformes; family Nototheniidae; genus Notothenia; species Notothenia coriiceps. The sequence continues at coordinate 709,180 of NW_011346293.1, read as the reverse complement.
TATACAAAACATTACACTAATAGACGAATGTTTCTAATAAAATGCTACGAGTATGAGTTTTTGTCGTTCCTTTACATTCAAAATGAGTAGCTTTCAGTTCAATACAAAAGATAGTAGGCAATGAAAATTGTGAATTCTTAGGAGTTCCTATGGGTTCTCAAAGTGGACCTTCAATCTTTAGCCTGTTTCTACCTACACGTGGTTAATCATGAGAGTTCAAACTTTCCGTAAAACCAACTTAAGTGGATTCTGTGTCGGAATCAACAACCTACACTTTTAAGACGTTCAAGAAGACTCTACTTACATACTTATGGCTTATATTCTTTCTGTTTCTTTCTCTGTATTGTGATCACGTTCAATTAACGCTTTTTCATAGACTTAACTTTAATACCTTCTTAAGTTTCTCTCACAAGTTACGCTTATGGAACCAATTTTGTTTTTGTCCAAAACTCAGTTACAAGACTCACTGCAGAGACGAATACACGAGAAAGTTGGAATTGTATGATTATTATTATTGTTAATAGACGTGAAATAAATCGAGGAA
>NW_011346293.1:692402-708591 GCF_000735185.1 Notothenia coriiceps | reverse complement strand
TATTAATAAGTCACAATCCACAAACTCAGTAAAATGACCACTACCATAAAACAAAACACAGGAAAATGACCACTAGTTGTGCATAAAAGTAAAACAGTACAATACTTACAGTTCTTTTTCAAACGTGAATGTTGTATATATTTATATATAAAACAAACAATAGAAGCACACTTACTGTCAAGTAGCCTATACCAACATTAACATAAGATAATCCTTATGTGTATTATGTATGATGGAAATCCATCAAGGGTGAAAGGTTCAGTTTAAACCAGTACATGGTTATATCATGTGCACAGCTATTGCTTATGGCAATGAAAATCGTATTGGTCCCGCCATGCGTTTTAGAAGGGGGATGATTTTAACCGTTTTATTTCAGGGGGGATGCCATCCCCCCTCAACTCGAGTACCGAGTATTATCATAAAAATAGCACGTTTATTTATTTTAACAAACCACGTTTTCCAAGTAAAATCTATAGAACATATGTTTAATCTTTTTGAAAAATATGATCGGACCATCAGTAACAGATCATCAGTCTTGTGTACAGAATGATCAGTCCGATAAAGTCATGCCAAAACACCGACATTTTACGCGATAAATACGGGTTTAAATATCAGCATTTGCCACGGAAGGCGAGTGGCAGCTACCGTAAACCTTCTCTTAACTCTTAACTTGTGGCATTTACTTGCCACGGCAAGTTGTGGCATATATAAGTTGTGGCATATACTTGCCACGGCAAGTTGTGGCATATACTTGCCACAGATACCACGGAGTAGCGGCCTCCGTGGCAGATGCCGGAAGTACTTGCCACTGCCCGCAGATGCCACGAAATGCGCTTGCTGTCTCTCCAAAATCGTGGATGTTGCAGTTACACAGTGTGAGTTTTCACCACAAAACCACTGCGTTTGAGCACTCATGCTGCAAACTTTGCATATCCTTTGAATATCCTGAATCCTCAACAATGTGTTAAAAGTTCAACTTTGTCCTTGAATGCAACACAGAAAAGTTGCTCGGAGCTGGACGAAATTTTAACCTAAATTGGACTGAAACAAGACCACTAAAGTGATAAAGACGTGTAATATTATTAGCATCTTGATGAACATTTAATTGTATCCTTGTTATTCATATTGGAGCCACATTTTCTTTTTCAGCTTTTATGTTGAACTTATGTATTTTACATTTTATCAACATGTTCATCAACTTTATCATTGCTATTGGATCATTGTTACAATAAGAAAATAGATTGTAGTCACTGAGATTCTAATAATAACCAAAAATTGAAATAATTTGCTCTATCTTTTATTATTTTCTGTTAATACTGTATGTCATCAAGTATAAACATATAGTATTTTAATATTATCAGTATATAGGACATGAGATTGGGCACAGCTTTTAGAACAGTTTTCAGGTGGATGCTGTCGTAAAAAACTTGCTTGAACTTGTTATTCCGTAAAAATGTGAACCAGTCTGTTTTTTTACTTTAAGGAAAGTCAGGACATACAACACAGATGTCAGTGTCTCCCAATATGAGCTTTTTTTAATTAAATAAAAACATTGCCAGTTTCGGCATGAATTACATTACACTGAAACTACGTCAAATACTTTTGTGCTGATCAGGGAACGTGAAGTATGAATAAGAGAAACAGGAAGTCATTGTTGACATATTTACTCATTCAAGATGAACTGATAGATCATTATGCTATGTTTTACTTCCTCCTGCAGCATAGAAAGGTGACTAAACAGTAGAAAGATTAAAACATTTGAACTAATGATCATACTTAGAGCAGTTTATTGGATTACAGACGCTATTTTGCCGGGTATACCATCTCCTCCTTTAATGTGAATTGCAGGTTTTTTTGTATTTAACCAGATGAAAGCATTTACAATGTTGACCTGGCCAAGAAGGCAGCAACGTTACACATTATTACACAGGTGTAAGGTGAAAAGCATATGCTCTGTCATTTTTATATATACATTTCTGTATACTTACTCTAACAATATGAATACTCTTCCTTGTTCCACAGGCCTGCAGAAGAGAACATGCCTCTGCAAAATGGAGCTCCCTACAGCAGTGTCTCAGAGGTGGCCAGCTCTCGTGGAAAGCCCAAAAAGAGACGAGCAGGGCGGCCGCGCCGGGCCGACGGACAGGAGTACGAAACGGACTACAACTCTTCCGGAGACGAGCTGGACGACAATGACTTCGACAGGTAGGAAGAAACTAAAGACCCACCTCTCTCCCCTTTAAAGTTTAAAGTCTTAAGTAAAGGAAGTGTAATTGACAATGTCTAATTGAATTACAAAAATATGCAGAATGTCTTTTAAACATGTAACATATTATTTAATACCATTCATGTGCATTAACACAGTTTGGCAGCATTTTAATGTCAGTTTATTTATGTGGAGCTGAATTTAACTATGTGAAATGATGATTGTGTTTGCACTCCAAAAAATAGGAATTAGTTATTGCAAGTCTTTTTTCACCAAATAAAATAAAATCAAGATTACTGGTTTTCTGACGGAAAATAATATGTTGAATAACAAGTGGGAGTATAGCAACATCGTCCTCGCAGTATTTTCACCTACCTTTTCCAACTGATACTGTAGTCAGCGAAGTTTCCTTTTTGTTTTTGTTGACTTGTTTTGTTGTTCTTCTCTAACTGAAGTGTTCCCTCTCTTATTTTCTGCTTTAGTGAATACCCTCCCATAAGAAACGAGGTGGAGCGCAATGACTACAAACGTAATTTTGATCGCGAACACCAGGAGTACAAAGACCTGCAGGCGGAGCTGGACGCCCTCAATAAGGGTCTGTCAGACCTCGACAGAGAGCTGGACGACCTGCAGGAGGGCAGCCCACAGTTCCTGGTGAGACTTAGTTTAAATTAACAGTTTAATATTGATTTATTGACTGCCTTATTGAATATAACCAATAGTTCTGTTTTCATTTCAATTATCTTGAAGGATATTCCCAATTTGAAAACGAGATGTATCTGTGCAAAGACACAGCAGTAACTGACAGCATGAGCTCAGAAATGTAGTTTGCTTTAAAATTCATAGCAGTGAAGCTGCGTAGTCAAAATGTGTGTGCCATTAAAGGAGGCTTTTACAGAAAATGTGCACCAACTATGCCCGTTCAGTGTCTTTTAACACCTCATTGTGATTTCCCTTTGGAGAAGACCAAAAACAGAGCTAACAGATATGAATTATTGGAGTTATAAAGGCTAAGAAGATACTGTTAGCTAACAAGTTCAACCTTGTAATTTATACGGTTACAACATTTCAGTTGCGTGTTTACTTTCAACCGACAAGTGGCTTTTAGTTTAAGACGGATAAAGTAATGAAGATAAAGAAAGACTGTGTTAGAGAAATGGTGACATTTTGAAATGTGATACATTGTTGATTCACTCTTTAACAGGATGCTTTGGATGAGTACAACAGGATAAAGAACACAAAGAAGGTATGTGTTATTGTTGTTGATTTACAGTTCAAACAGAACCAGAATACAGATTTATCATGGTCATAATAGCTTCTGCTTTTTACAATTGATGAAGCTTTTATATAAAACTCATACTCATTATGTCTCGTCTTCTTTCTCCAATCATATCTGCAGTCTCCAGACTACCTGGTGAAGAAGCGCAGGTGTAAATATCTGAAGTCCAAACTGAGCCACATCAAGAAGATGGTCAGTGATTTCGACCGCAGAGCCTGAACAACTACTTGAGGATCTTACGGGTGAAATGTTTGAGGATTTCAGAGAACAGAGGAGGAGCTACACTGATGTCGAACACAACAGTGTCTGAGCTGTTAGCTGGTGAAACATTGCAAAGGTTGTCTTCTACTTTTGAGACACAGAAAACAAAGATTCCCTGTTGTGTTATGATACTGTTTGTATTACGAGTATCACCTGCCGTAGATACTGTTATATAAGTATTTATTTTGCCTCATGTTATGTGAAATCATCTATAAGAGGGGGTTAAGCTACTACATAGTGGAGGGAAAACAAAACAAATCGGTTTGTTTTTAAATTGCTCTTTTTATGTTGATTTATTATGAGATTCCTTTTCAAGAGCCTTTTTATTCTCATTTCTTGCGATGTCGATGTAAATATGTGGGAAACGCTGAGATTTGTAATGATTTTAGCAATGTGTGTTACGGTGAGTTATGGTACAACAAACAGACACTTTTAAATGCATGTTTAATGCATATTGATGTACTTTTTAAATGATCTGATGACTCTTTTTTTATTATAATAAATACATTTTATTGAACTTTTCTTATGCTGTATTTTTACACAATGGCTTCTCAGACATTTTTAAGACTACAAGCTATTTTCGAAGAACATGCTAAGGATTTATGGGAAACGTGTTAAGAACCAATCTCAACTTGAGTTTGGGTTAAATAAATAAATAATGCTCCCATCAACCCTTACCCTAATGTTAAAAGTATAGCTTGTAGGGACAAAACCACAGAGAATTACCACCTGACTATGAAGTTCCCTTCAGCCCTTTGCATCTTTTTTAGCTTCTTTTAGCATTGTTTTGATTTTGAACCTGCATATTCTGCTCAGCAACCCTGTTTTCCGGGCAAAGAAAGTTGTGATAAACATATTATACACAACCTGTCCAGCACAAACAGAAGACAGACACTGTTATTAATTAGCTGGTGAACATAGTGGAACATTTATCAACTAAAGAGACACATATTTCCCTATGGAGCTGGTGGAGACCAAAGCCAGGTCAGCTGAAAGGTGTGTACATATTGAATTGATCTCTCTAGTGTCTAGAAACACAACTTCAGATTAAAGCTCATGTGTTTAGCAAAGTCTGATGGATGTCTTAACTTCTTGCTAACATGCTAGCTTTAACAGCTTCATAAGGTGGCAATATATCAGATCCTATGTTTTTAGCTCGCTCTGCTGCCACCGAAGGCAAGCAACTCTTAACACGGCTTTATGGAAGTGTTACAAACACTGACGCCATATACACAGTGACGGCACGCTGAAGCAGAGGAAAGTACCTTAAGTTTGTGGCTTTACTCGATAAGGATGCTTTGTTTTCTCATATATCTTCTTTGGTTTCCTCATTGAATTACACCACAGAGACACTTAATCACATGACACCATATTTCACATTAAGACACAAACTTCTCTTCCCTCCTGGCTGAATTTCAGGCAGTGGTTTTGAACTGTTCAGTCTGCATCGAGTGTCTCCTCAGCAGCATCCTCCTGGTCATCTCCTTGGGATGGCCCGGAGGAGCGGAGGGAAGGAAACTCTTTAGGCCAGACTCTTTCTCACAGATTGCACCCCCAGCGCTGGAGCCGAGGTTGTACACATTAAGGATGGGAGCCAGAGGGGGCAGAGATCTAGGCCTGGCTTGGGAGGTGTGGTCCAACAAGAAGGCCCCAGATCCTCTGCGCTCGTACCCAGACAACACCCTCCTGTTTGGGCCCAAACTCGATAGTGACTCCCTGGAGCCCATTGTGCCGGAGCAGTGTAAGGGAGCCAGCTTCTTGCCATCTAAAAGGTCTCTTGTTCTCTGCTGGGACTCCTCCGGCAGACAGTGGATGTCTCTAGCTAGCTGCGGGTCGGAGCTGTAGATGTCCTCCCCAAGCTTGCGCCTTTGGATAATGCTTTGAAGGCTTGAGGAGGCCATGCTGTGAAGTGGAGTGCTGAGGTTTTTGCCACCAGAGAAGGAGGAAGAGGAGGCAAGGGAATCTGTTCCAAGGTTTACAGAGTGGAGGTTAGGGTGGGAGGCAGAGTGGGAGGACTGGAGACCTGGTACGGATATATTTAGTCCCACATGTTTGTCACATTCATTCTTTCCTTCTACTCCTTTGTCCCTTGCCAATCGTTCTTCATACCATCTGAAGGTCTCTGCTGATGAATTTATGCTGTCCAGCTTGTGAATTCTGAAAGGCAAGTCCTCCGTTCGGTTGAGGTCTTTGCTGTTTTCTGTAGAAGAGGCGGGATGATGATGCTGGTGGAGCAGAGACGTTGGGATCTTTAGCCAGGGCTCAGAGTTCAACCTCATGAGGGGCTGCTGCAGGCCGTACCCCGCCACGTGGCCCAGCCTTTGAAACCGAGAAGGGGAACCAGGATGGGAGCTTACGCCTTCTTTAAACGAGAAGACATTCTTAGGGGGACATAAGGAAGAGGAGGAATGACATTGGGGTGAGGTGATAAGCTGGATTTCAGACGGAGAAGCAGGAGCTGCTGATGCCGTTTTGTCCATCTGATCAAGAGGACCAACAGAAGGCGTGCTGAGGTACTGTTTGGCTTGTGAGTTCCCACATGGGAAATGATCAGTGGTTATGATGATCACCTCCTTCCCCTTGGCTTTGCATGTGTCCAGCAGCACCTTCAAAACCTTTAAGTCTCCAGCCATGACTGTGTACACCAGCGCTGACGTCCCGGACTGGTCCTCCAGGCTGATGTCCGCTCCACTAGCCAGCAGCAGAGACACCACCTCGGGGCCGGCCTGCTCCCGGCAGGCGTGCATGAGCGCAGAGCGACCCTCCTTGTCCTGGATGTTGGGGTCCGCCTCTTTCTCCAGGAGGAACTGGAGCAGCTTGACCCGGCTGGCGCTCTGGGCGTCAGTATGCTGGGTCCTGCAGGCCACCATCAGGGGGGTCTGGCCCTGGCTGTCGCTCTCGTTGATGTAAGCTCCCCCCTCCAGGAGCAGCCGGGTGAGACGCAGGCGACGGAGGAACACCGCTCTTAACAAGGGGTTTCCTGAATCCAGCGTCACCGCAGGATTACTGCCTTCTGCCTCCATCCCTCTGGGTCCAAGCTGCTGGCTTTCAGAGATGTAGTAGGATGGGTTTCTGTGGAAAACAAAAACTACTTTTAGGAAATTATGCTAAAGTAAAGCTATTTTCATTCACAAGCCACGGATAAACTTTTAATTCCCAAGTTGTGACTTTGGGATCATGCATTCAGGTCTCACACATTACACAACGGCAAAATCCCTCTTTTATTTAGTTTGTTTATCATTCAGTGTTTTCTGCCGGTTCTCATCTTTGATCCTCTTTACTTGCATGTGAAAGGCTTTGGAAAAGCTGAACATTTACAGTTTTTGTCTTTTCTTCTTGCATATAGGATCCATTCAACAGCTCCTTTTCATGCGCTCCTCCTCCACAGCACCAGCAGAGGCAGACACTTTCTATCAGCCTTTGTGCTGTTTGTCCTTGCTTCTCTCCATTAGACCAAATAAGATGGCAGTTACAATGTCTCAGACAGGAGAATATCAATGTCCGCATAATGTTGCACTTCTGCGTCATACTGTGTCTCCATATGTTAGTACGTTCTGCCCTGTGTAGGAGAATAGGCCTACAAGCTGACCTTCACGATCCAGAATGATGATTAGCATGTGTTGCTATTAGCATTTCCCGACATGTCATATATTAATAAACCAATACACTGCTATTTGTTTAACCTCCAAGTAAAGGGAATGATTTACAAATCTGTAACATTCAATATATTTTCCTTTTTCATAGTAAATTGAATGAAAGGCCCAAAACCAACTATGTATACTAACAAGTATTGAGTGTGGAAAACTATTTTTAAGGGCAAATAATATCCTTTTTACCATATTAATTTGACAAAATGAGGCACGATGTAGAGTCAAAATAATAAAACAAAAATATAATTCAACTAACAAATGAGGTAGCATTGCTAACTAGCACATATAAAAGTAATTTGAATTAGCTCCACCTTTAGCAGCTTCAAAATGCAAGTGATATTCACAATAATGCATCAATAACTATAATCCAGTTTTATAATAGTATTGGGAAAAGGACCAACCTACATAATGACTCCCTTAACTTTAAATGCTTTAGGTACATTCTGATGCTAACACTTTTGTAATTTTGCTCAAGAGTTTGAATGCTGGACTTTCCCATCTAATATACACTTTTTTTTACACTGTAATTGGACAGTATAATGAGTTCCACTGCTAGTCACCTTATAAAAGCACACTCATAAAAAACCTATACGTCATGTTTTCTGTCATCGTCTTTTTCTCCCTTATCCTGTTGCTGCCGTAAGCAATTACATCATCACTGAAAACAACTGAGCTCTTTCCGCTGGCAGCCACACGTCCAACACAAACACCACCTGCATGCTTGACAGATGAGATGGAGGTGGTGCGCATATAATCATGCTCTTTCTTTTTTGGTTGGTACTTTCGCCTAATTACTGTTCAAAATATCAATCATTGAGTCAACCCTTTAACAGAACTCTGCAGTTTTTAATGTGCCATGGCCTCCTACTGCACATAACTATATTTCACTTCATCTATAGAGAGATTGTATTTCTTCATTCTTATATTTCTGTGACCCTTTACTTTACACAAAATGTCATCCTCTTCTTTTACCCTTATATACCCTTTACCCTGAGTTATTTTATGTTGGTCGGTTTCATTTACTGAAAAACACTGCATCATGTTTAAAATGCTTGTATAGATTTTAAATATAACTCTTAGAAAAACAGAGCAGTACAAAGTATAATATGTTTCAATTATATTAAATAGTTTGCATACAATGTAAATACTTAAGTGAAGCACAACAACACATTTCCACCATTCATTTTAAGACACTGGTTTTCACATTTCTTTAGATGTGAAGAAACAACAGACAAATATCACACCTAGAATCAGATTTATTACAGGTGGTTCTCCTAAAATGACGGTACAGTGTGTGGGTTACATTTCCCCCAATGTTCACCTGATATGGATATGGTAAACACCTTGAAATTGAGGCTGAAAGTCTCTTTTATATGTTCATTTCTTAATACTCACAGTAGCACTGTCCACTATATGCAAATATTGTACAGTATTTTTGCATTGGTTTGTTTCCACCCTACCTTCAGATTGAGAATAGAAAACTCCACTTCACCTGAACAAGCCTCGCTCAACACTCATCTTCCATAAGAGCCCACTCACATCACTGTGTGTGTCCGTGTGTGTGTGAGCGCACATATGCTAATTGCTGGTGTTTGTTACTTGTGCACATGTCCGAACGCACTTTCAAATTGACAAAATAAATATATAAAGCATCTTGTTAAATACCACAAAGCGTAAAATTATCCATACATTCAGATTCCTTCTGAGTTCCCTACCACATCATGTCAAAAGGTCACAAGAAGACAGCAATAAATACTAAATGTCCTGTAGTGTGTGTGAACTACTTACCAATCTTCAGTAGGGTTGGTCTTCTCTGGCAGACATTTACTCTCCTGTTGCAGAGCTGCTACTGACTGTGCCCAGGCAGTGCTGAGGTGTGTGTGTGTGTGTGTGTGTGTGTGTGTGTGTGTGTGTGTGTGTGTGTGTGCGCGTGCATGCGTGCGTGCGTGCGTGCGTGCGTGCGTGCGTGAAAGAGTGCGAGAGAGACAGTAAGTCAGAGAAGACGGGAGTTGCAGCAGTCAAGGTTTTCCAGCTTGTGTTTGCTCCTCAGACAAAGTAGAGTGTTACAGGCTTGTCGTCAGGCAGGTCTAAGAAACGGTTAATCCATCCCCGCAGCAGCAGCAGCAGCAGCTCTGCAGAGTTAACAGAGGCAAACAGGAGAGGTTGACAAAAATGAACGCGTTGAAGGTGAAGCACTATAGCAACCGGCCCAGCACCGCCACACCATGTCTGATCTGTCTTTTCCTTACAGGACGCTCTGATTCACCGCAGGCCTGTTAGATTTGAATCCGCCTCACCGGACTTTTTTATTTCTTTAGTTGCACGCAGAAAAGAGAAATTGTTTTGTCCACCTTATCAATGACATCTCCATGACAACCATCAAGGAGGCCGAATGACGGCACATGCTGTGATTGTGCTAGAGGAACTGTTTCTTTGTGTCTGTGTGGGAGTGTGCATGCACCTGTGTGTGGATAAGATCTTCTGCATACTTTGCATGAACATGATTTCATTATTGTGTGATCATTTGAGTGACTCTTTAATTGAGTACTTGATTTGAATTGTAACATATTGAAACATAAGACAGAATGAGTACAATGACAGGACACACTGTTTGCACTTTGTTATTGCATTAACATTATATCATGTATGCATTGAATATGGAAGATCATTGTCTAGAGTCCTGGAGAGACTGCAGGAGTGAGTGAAACCACTATTGGCATTGTGATAAACCAAATTCTCTGCTGCATGATTTAAAAAAAATGAAACAACACTGTTCTTTGTATCCTTTGCAGACTATTACTAAGCCAGCTGTTAATTGTGCAGACCCGTAGCCATAGAAACACTGTGACTTCACGGTGCAGTTTGTTAACCCTACACAAGATGTCAGCATCCCACAAGATTTATCACATTCGTGGACTAACCTTTACTTTCAGACTGCATTGGTTTGAATCTGCATGCATAGGAACACAATAACAAGACCTAAGGAAGTACAAATGTTGCAGATTACTTCAAAAACAACAGGAAGCAGTTAAAACTAAAGATAGGGGAATTTTCTTTTAGATAAAAGAGATTGCATGTTTGATTTACGAATAGTGTAATTTTTTGGCTGAAAAATGGGGAAGCAAGTTCTTTTTGTAAAAGAAAATACTTTTAAGGGCATAATAAAAAATCACTCTTAATATATGTTATTTTTATCATTGTGTTGGAGAAAAAAACAAGCAGGAGCAAGTTGGACAAAACACTTGAAAATAATTATTAAACCCATTGAGACATTTTTTCAAAAGAGCTAAATGGACAGTTTGCACAACATTTAAAGTGTCAGTTGCAGTTTACAATTGCTTTTCTAAAAAAAGAAGAAAACATCTGAATAACTCTTAATTTGTATTTAAAGGAGGACGTAAGCTTTGAGATAAGTTTAGTGTTTGTTGTTTTCATGCTGTTATCCATTTGCAGAGCTCAAACCTGAGGCATATTTATGTACGTATATTAATCTGCAATGTCAAAAGTAGGACAATTGTGTCTTTAATGCAGTACAAATTTACAGTAGCAGAAAAAGTAAATCCTCAAATAAAGAACAGATAGCTTGACATTGCGAAGCTTGTTGGCTTTTCTTTGCAACATTGTAGAATAACTTCTGTTAATGATGTGAATGTCTGGTGTTTGTTCCAGGGGAGGATCCTCTCTGGGAGTCTTGCTCAGGGACACAGGCGTCCTGCTCCCCCTCTGCCCTGATGGAAATCAGCGCGGTGAACAAATACCCTCAGCCAGGAACAGAGACACCCACGGGACGGTATGTTTAGCCGCCATGACTAACCAGAGGCACCTGCTTGATGGTCCTCTTAGAGAGATTTGTTTCATACACATCCACCATGCCTGTCACTGATCCTGCACAATCTCTAAGTTTGTGATATCTACAGTGTTCTTTAAAACAGCTGACAAACCTTAAACCAAAGTGTCTTTTAACCAGTGGCGAATTTTTAGGTATTTGTACTTTTACTTGAGTATTTCCATTTTCTGCAACTTCACACTTACATTGTACTAAAAGTACCACTCTTTAAACACTACATTTATTTTAAAGTTTTAATTTCTACTAACAAATTCAGATTTAGATTATTAATACAAAATAGTATGCAGGAATACGTCATGCTGTAATGTACACATAAATGCATCACTTATTCAAATCAAATTGTATAAAATATTATATTCTGAAATGAACTATTCATCATGATGAGGAATTGTACTTTTGGTACCTTCAGTATAGTTTTATCCGTTTACAAATAATCTTTCTAAAGTATTGTATTGTAGTAATTTTGACGTTATTCATTTAAATATTCATGCAGACAGACAGTGCATTTAAACGTGAACATTCTCATGATATCACATTGAGATGAGTAGCATGTGTTTGGAACATGTCACATGAAGTGACATTGAATACTAAATATTGTTTTCTGTTTAATCTTATTTCTGTATCTTTTACAACCACACTCCGTTCCCTTTATGGCTTTGCATTGTCATTTTCTCTCCATCAACCAGATTCCCTTGCACTTCTTGTTTTTCCTCATCTCTGGATTTTCCAGGCCCACCTTTCACTTTCCTCATTAGTCCTGCAGACATTGAATAAGTCTATATTGCCTCTGACTCCTGGACAGTTTATCATAGTTGCAATGTTTCTTATTCCTTTCTGTCTTTGGCTTTCAATACTCTGACACATAAAGCCCTTTACCGGTCAGACCCACAGACTAATGCTTTTTTTCACAACTCCTTTGGATACGTTTGGACTACCTGACTTGTGATTCTCTGCCTACCTGCCTGCCTATAGTAAGAATATACAGTATGTACCTCCACTTAAATCACTGATCTATCCACGTCTGACTCAGCTCCACAATCATTTATCTGGAGATGTGTCTCCCATAGGCGATGATCCCGTATGTTAAGATGAACCTCAGCCCACTGCCATCTTGTCAACGTCATCAGACATCCCTGGAGAATAATAGACCTGAACTGTCAGCATCTACACTCACCTGAATACATGTCAAGGTGGGAGCTTTTCTCTCCCTAAATCTGCTGCTTTGACCGACAAACAGGTTCCATTTTGGTGAAAAAAGCTAACCACAGAGACAAAGGGAGCTTTGTTCAAAGTATATTTCTGTTATGTTTTGTAGTTCAAAGCACAGATATATTACACAGCATGCATATAGTTCGACTAAAGGACTGCAGTGTTGTGTAAGAGCGTCTTTGAATTTAAAGTGTTTCAAGGCATAAACAGAAGAAATGCAGCAGCAGCTTGTAAATAAATCAGCTGATCCACGTTGTGCAACAGAAACAATGCAGATCCTGATCAGTAATGTTTGGTGATTTATGTGCAGCGGTCATAGTGGCAGACACACAGTGATAGTAATCCCCCATAATCCTTTGCTGGCTATATCTACAGATGAGAGTGCTGTTATTAAAGCCCCTTATGTCCCTATACCCGAGACCACCCAGTGTGACTTATCACTCACGATAAAAAAAAAACTGTTCATGTCATCACTCCATCAGATTGTTATCTTGTTACACTGTAAGAATAGATTTAAAATTCTAATAAGGACTTTGTGGCTTTGCAAATGACTTGACTTAAACACTTATTTTACTTGAAAGCTTGACCAATTCATTTTTAATATATAATCAATGATCGAAATAACAATGTTTTATGGTAAAAGTGTCGCTCACATTGAAAATATGCAGAATTTGCAGTTCCCCTCAGCTCTTAAAAGCCTCTTTATCATCTTTCAGCGGGTTGTTTTGGTTTCTTTATATAACTTCACTGTTTTGCTTTAGTATCGCCTTTCTTATTAGCATTGTTTCCTTCAGGCTATGACACGGTTTGCAAACACGTTTCCCACAAAACTTTTTGTGAGTTATTTTTCTGATCATCAACCTGTTCATATTATTTTACGTAGTGTATTTATTGGACTGGCGCATAACAAATATTTCATATTTAAATCTGCACATAATATATATTTGCAGTTTTAACTAGGGAGGGAAATATTAAACTCCTTACTTTTATATATTTCTGATAACTGTAGTTACTTTTCAAATTAAGATTTAAAATCAAAATATAACATTTCCAATTAATAGTTTGGACGTTTCGTTATCACCGTTTTGAATTAATACAAATGTGTGTATATGCAAACTTAGTTTCTTCTTATTTCCTTTCCCATTAATCATCTCAAAAGTCCTCAGATTAATTTGGGGACCCTTGGAGGGGCCTGAACTTGCTGAAGTGAAAGATCTGAGTGCTTCTTCACACTTGGTTTTCTGTTGCAAATTCTTGTCTTTTCTTTCTCATGTTATTGTAGTGTGCTTTTAATACATGTACAGCACTTAGGCTCGACCAAAAATCGTTTTTAAATGTGCTCTATAAATAAAACTTGATTTGATTTGTCGAACTGTCTCCCCTTCAGGCTGAAATGAGTGTAAACTGAGCATCGATCTGGTGCAGCAGTGATGCAACATGTCCTTGCCCTCTCCTTTAACCTCGGGGAATTGTTTCTATCTCCCTGCGGCTCCGCTCATGATATTAAGCTGCAATGAGACTTTTTCATTTGTCAGCATTCCCAATGTTTGCCTGTGGACGCTGGATGTCTGTCTGTAAAGCTTTGGATCTGATAAGACGCGACAGGATGAGGTTAATCTACCTCAGTGGTTAATGTGTTTACTCACAAAGACTTTATAGGTGCCTGTTTACCTATAAACCCTTGATTGATACATCCACATTTAAATATTTTTGTTTTAATAGAAAAAATGAACAATCTAAGACATTATTTGATTGAGTGCTGGAAAAATACATTATTTAATCATTTATCCTCAAATCAAAACATTTTAATTAGCATTTTAGATTAAATTACAAATATTCTAAAATTATTTTATAATTTTTTTATTTACTGAAAATTCAATATATCCTGGGGTTTAAGCTTTAAGTAATGTTGCTGTTTATTATCTTTTCTGTTAATAAAATACATATTTTTGAGGATATATGAAGCTGGTTGATAAAGTTAGTTTCAGCAATTAAAAAATGATGGCCATTTTTCACTATTTTCAGTGATTTTGTAAAGACATTTCTTTATAATTTAATCATCAAAAGATCATATCCAGATTATACAAAAAATAACATAAGTATAACTTTCAGCCCTGTTCTTATTCAAAATCGAAATATCTTATCTGTGTTATTTTAATTCATTATTTATGTTATGTCTCATTCTTTGCCTTTTTATATTCAACATTTTGCCTCATTTGTCCTTATTGTTTCAATCCTGGTTTAACTTTTTAAAGCTCTTTTAAACTGTTTTTTGTGCTTAATATTTAAAATGTATTATTAATATGTTGTTGTTTCTCCATTACTTTCCTACAGCATGCTTTATTTGCATCAGAGCAGAAGATTTTGGGGATTGGGGGGGGTTACAGGAGTGTGCAGTCGCTTACTGCTTCCTGTTTTAGCAGCTGGGAGCAGCTCTGCAGCAGCGTGGGTTTCATTACCCTCCGTCAGCACTGCTGGTGTGGGTGGGATCTGCTGAAAGATATACTCTGTGATATTTTCTCTCTATGAAATGAAAGTTGTGGTCTGCAGTTGTGGAGGAAATATTCTGACCCTTTACTTTGGTTAAGTATCAGGATACTGAAAAGTCTCTGTTAAAATTCCTTCAGTGAAAATGATACATATTGTGATCACATTCAGAGTACTCAATGCAGAACTAAATGTCCCCTTTGACTTTTATTCTATGATATATAATATTTGAGTGCTATTATCAAAGCCCCTGCTAAACTTAATTTAGCATAATTTTGTTGCTGCATTTGACTGTTGTTCTTGGTTAATGGGGCTGATTTCACTATTTCATTTAATGTCAGTTAACATTGTAAAAAAACAAAAAAATATTTACCATTTCTTAACGTTTGTAGTGCAGACCTAAAAATTATGGAATATTAATTTAGATCTCTTTTAGGAAAAGCAGTAAAGCTTTACATTTGATAAGCCATACTCATATAACGTTTGTAGTTTCTCCTGCAGAGAAACACAACATCTATGTTTTGTGTTCAAAAATCTGAATCTGTAACGTGCCTAAAGCTTCCAGACACAGTAAAGTATGAAGTGGCGTTGACACCAATTTGAACCTGAGTGCAGTACTCGAGTAAATGTACTCAGTTACATCCCAGCACTGTAAGCAGGTCAGCGTGGAGTCGGGTTAGACTTCATCACAGTAAACTGATACTAAGCTGCCTAACAGATTAGACTGGCATCGTCTGTGCGTGACATTGTGTCTTTTGATGGTGTGATACATGTGTTATCTGTTACACCAGGTCCACCCCAGTTGCATTTACCCGACCTCAGCCAGACCCTGACCTCTGCGACTGGAGGGTTGAGGGCTGGAGGGGGGGGGTTAATACTCCTCCTTCCCTCCAATCAACCACCACATCATGCACAGTGAACAGAAGTGAAATGCAAACAGCTCTGTGGAAGCTTAGTAAAAAAAGAAACACGAATGTATGCACATTTAACATCTGTCTCCATGCATTTACACAAACACACACACACACACACACACACACACACACACACACACACACACACACACACACACACACACACACACACACACACACACACACGTGCGCGCGCACACACACACACACACACACCTGCGCGCACACACACACACACACACACACACACACACACGTGCGCGCGCACACACACACACACACACACACACACACACACACACACACACACACACACACACACACACACACACACAC